>NC_051186.1:66921139-67210223 GCF_013339695.2 Rhipicephalus sanguineus
CGAAACCAATGCTTGACAGAGTATTTCTTAGACTCGGTGTCAATTAATATAAATATATGCGGCTGACATTTCATTACAGAAGAACAGAAGTGATGCCTCAAAGCGAAGCTTGCCACACTAGGGCCAGCTTTTGTTCCCTCAACGGTAATTGTATGTCAAGCTACCGCCTGAAAAAAAAATGGACATAGATATAAGCGTCATCAGTTTGATACCAACTTTCATTCATACGTTCCGCACAATTGTAAGGACTCGACACAAGCCATTTGCGACGTTCGGGAAATGCTCAGTTTCGAATAGCTCCCATTATTCTCTTTGTTTGCTTCTGAATGCACACATCTACATAAACTCGTTTATAGGGTGAGCTGTGATGACTTACTTGCACTTCGACGTGCTAGAGTTACGAAACTAGCACCGCCTCTTTCTCAAACATCCGCGATACGACATTTGCCAGCGATACGCCCTGTCCACCGAAGCGTCGATATAGTATCGTCCACTGACTCGCCGTCCACCACATCCCTGTTCAGCGAGTATCCGCTCCTCAACGGGGCGCATGGGCTCCCAGAGGTCAACGATGATCCTACGGCTGGTTCCGATAGTGTTGCTGATTGTAGTGGTCGGCATCGGTCTCAGTGACGCGCACTTCGCAACTGCTCAGTCGTTCGAGGTACCCGAGTCAGCCTATCATCAGTACACGCGTTTAGCGGTGGACTTGGCCCGCTTCAAGTCGATGCATCGACGACCTGCCTTGTACCTGCTGGGTCTGAGGAGGGTTGTATGGCTGGTAAGTGAACAACTTCGTCATCATCATTATTATCATCAGTCTGACTACGCCCATTGCAGGACAAAGGCCTCTTCCATGTTTCTCCAACGAAGCCGATGCTGCGCTTGCTGCGGCCATCTCCCCACCAACTTCTTAAAATCTCATCTGCCGACCCAACTTTATGCCTCCCCTTCGTGCGCTTGCCTTCTCTTGAAATCCAGGCTCTCACTCTTAATGACCAGCGGTTTTCTTGCATTCACGCTAGATGTCCTGCCCATGCCCATTTCTTCTTGATTTCTGCTAAGATACCTTAGCACCCGTTTGTTCCCTGACCTACTCTGCCCCCTTCTTCATGTACCTGTTCACGTATCCTTTCTTACCTTATGATTTGACCTGATATGAGAGAGCATGTGTTAGCGTAACTACCCGCGATTTGTGAACGAATTGTGAACGGAACAACTGGTGGCGTACTGGCATATCCGCAGCGAAGAACAAACTTCAATGAGCGCAATAAACTGACGAGATGATGGACTGAGCTTCCGAACTTGATAATAAAGTTTATTAACCTCGTAGTCGCTTATGGAAATCTTATAATTTTCATGAAGTTGTCTACGATGGTATTGCTTCGATGTAGGGAACATAGGTCGGCAAAAAGTGTGGAGCTCACTCAGAATCACTCATGAAATATATTTTGCCTTTAGTGTCCACTCGGACTCACACTCACCAAATTTGTTCTCGTCCGAACTCACTCAGACTCAGATTCACTGAAATTTTTCTCAACCGGACTCACTCGGACTCAAACTCACCAAAATATTGCTCACTCGGATTCACTCAGACTCAGACTCACGGCTCAATCTGAGCCTGAGTGAGTCTGAGTGAGTCGACTCATGAGTCCGTTAGCGTATAATTAACTTTTTCGACCATAGCGTCAAGGCTCTTTAACATCAATATCTCATATATTTGGTGCTCCACTTGGCGCGTTTTGATCTCGTACCTTCAAATACAAGTTACCACTGGTTACAATCCTCTAAGGACATTTCTGTTGAAAGAGATCACTCTCACGAGATATTTTCATCAAGAATTTCCCGTGAAAGATATTGCCGGAGGGGTAGAATCGCCCTCACCCCGCCCCCCTCCGTAACTCACGCCTCTGATCAATAAATATTGAGATGGCGTGTGAACGCTGGTGCTTTGAAGTATGTGTGAGTAGACGCGAGTATAAACGTTAGTAGTCATAAGGCTGATGGTAATGCTGAAGTTGAGTTGATTGGACCATAGGTCGGCAAAAAAAAAAAAATGTGGAGCTCACTCAGATTCACTCATTGCCCCGCGTGTTATCTTGATGTATTCGGGCTTCACCCACAAAGACTGCTTGCAACGCTTCGCGCAGACCGTGCCGCGATGTTTCAGAAGTTTCACGAACGTTTTAGCTCATTCCATTAGGATTGCACGCCGGACGCGAATAGTCTAATTTCTTCGCGAGATTACGCTGCCAGCAGCGATAACGCTGGAATGTTCGATAGCACACGCATAAAAGCCGGCACGCTTTACCACGTGTCAGATTATCGACGGCCGACGCTCTGTTTGCCGCTATCAGTACATACTGTGCACGCTACACAGTGTGTGCTGACGCTACACCACATTCTGTGATTCCGGGATATAACGTTCAGAGGCAGTCTCTGGCGTCTGCTCTAGCGCACATTGACAATAGACCAACGTCTGTTGAAAGCGTTCTTACATGTCGCCGACCGAAGAAATCGCAGCTGGAGATGACGAAAGCTACTTAGGTTTTTAGAAGAAACAGACTTGGACAAGCAGCTGTGACAGGGATGTCGCGTACCACGCAAGAGTCACGCGTTGTGACTGACTGTGTGTGTGCTGCGTTATGTGCTGTCTTTCTCTCACTTTCCTTTCCATCTTTCAATCTCTCCCATACTGTTCCGATGTGTAGGGTAGCAAACCGGTTGTTCTAAACTGGTTCACCTCCCTCGCTTCCCTTCTCTGTTATTTTTTCTCTTGCGGTACTCATTGACGCATGTGCACGCATTCAAAGCGTCGTTATTTGACGAGGGAAGCGCCAAGGTGTGCGCTTCCCATTAATAGGGTAACCTACGCCCGTGCTCATGCATATACCACACAGCGCTTCAGGAACCCGAGTTTGTAGCTTGAGCCGTGAACGCGCGATGGCGTTCCACTTCCCTCCGATGTGTCTCTCGTTGAACGAAAGCGCTCACTATGCGACATTAGCCCGTCAACGTCATTGCCTTTGTGTGCCTCTTATTGCAGCAGTTTTACTAGTCAGTGCTATCGCACTCGAAGCAGTAGACAGCGGAGAAACACAGTTGGTGCATGTGGAACTGCTCTGGCGAGGCGTCATGCGCTAACATGTGTGTGTGTTTGTGTGTGAGGGAGAGAGATGTTTATTCACAGAACGGCAAAGAGGTCGGCCTGAGCGACAATATGCTCTAGCCTGCTACTCTACACCGGGGGAGGGGAACGGGGAGGAAAAAAAATTAAATAATGACAATGGTAAGTTACGGAGGTGAGTGTATACATTCCCGTCAAGGTGGCGCACCCAGTCTAGTGGCTTGTAGAAAGACTGGACCGCTCTTACGACCCCAGCTGCACGTTGGCGTCGGGCCAAGGGCCCAACACAACCTCATCAGTCAATGGCCTATTATGAAATCGTTCAGAAGAGGAAATCAATTTCTGTCGTTCACGTGTGCACGCTGGTCAGACGACGCGTGTTTCGTACAACAATGCGCTGAAACTACCGAAGCGCTCTTTGTCCACGCTTGCTAGAGTCATTATGCACTAGTTCACTTCGCCGAATCCAGACGGCAACACCGCCCCACGCCACCGAAGATCACTGTGAAAGAGAGAAGGTGGGAAAGATATACGACGCGTTTGTAAAGGCTTATGCATGAGCGTCGGTAGCGCATTGCGCAAAGCGCCCGGCTCCTATCGTCGCGCGGACTTAAGAGGTGGTGGGTTCGACTCCCAGGTCATCGAAATGAACGGAAATTTTTCTTCTGGTTTTTATTTGTGATCTGTACGTGTGCGTTTTATCGACGTCACTACCGTGACGAAAATGACGTTGGTGAAGCTTGGTGGACCCGGCACAAAACACTTTCGTATTGGAAGATGGACTACAATGCAAGCGTTACGCTCTACGGTAAAGTGTTTTGATGCCGCTTGACCTACGCCGAGGCGTAAAATAGGACCGTGAATTCGCGCCGATGCTGAGAGTAACGTAGTACACAACAAAGCAATAAAGTGCGATAATAAATAGAATATATAATTGCCTTGAAATAGTCTCAAGCATTGACGTCAGGTACTGCGAAAGGCTAGAACCAGGCACGTAGATAGGATTTTTTTTCAGGGGAGGGGGGGGGTGCAAGGCCTAATTGTTCGACAGAAAGTCTTTTCATGGCAAAAAGAAACAAAAAGTTGCCCGGGAATATAGAAGGCTGGACGAATTTGCCTACGTGCCTGGCTAGAACCGCAGGAGTATAATCGCGTTACAAATTCAGGCCTCCGGTAGTTTTTCGAGACACGATATTCCTTTATTTCCCCGGATATCACGAGACCACTAAGCCTACATTTCACGAATTCACCATAACACCGGTATCGCTTAGCACAGCTAGTTTGCTTTTTGTTTTTCAGAGAAGAAAACGTAATCAAGTGGTTATTACCATCGACGTGGCCGACTCAACCTGCAAACAGTGGCCGAGGAATCTATGGGATTTCAACTGTAAGCCTCAGGTTAACTCGGTAAGTGCAAAGCTTAAGGGACTTTAGTAAAGAATTTGCCAATGAAAATCATTTCGAATTCATACTTTGAGTGAGGTTAAAACTGCGCGAAAAAAAAAGCGAGGACAAGCGGAAGGAACGGGCAAGACCATGGGTGCCGACTACCACCTGTTTAGTGATAAACAGTTAGCAGTCCGCGCCCGTGGTGTCTTGCTCGTTTCTTCCCCATGTCTTCGTTTCTTTTTTGCTTTTTTTTTCGTGCAGTTTTAACCTCACTCAAAGTATGAACCAACTAGCGCTCAAGAACGTCGGAATAAAATATAAACAAGGAAAGAAGATGAGTTTTAAGGGCTCGTTTTTCTTTGTTAGACGCAATATTAATGAGAACTAACAGACAATAATGTCAAGGAAATATAGGAGGCGTTATTTCTAGTAATTAAGATATGAATGTGAAGAAAAACGAGCAATTAAAAGTCACCTTCTTTCCTTCATTGATAGCGAGGGTCTCGTTCTGGCAGACTTGATGCCTTCAGGTAGTATGCGAGGGATTATTGGTCAGCTGCCGGTTCGTAAAAAGATCACGTGCTACGTGACACCAACAGGCAGAAAAAGAGTGTTTCACACTCGCCGCCATGGCTGCGATTGGCGCTAACACTCCTAGGTTTTAATGTACATATATACCCCATAAAGTGGACGAGAGGATGACCGCCGCCGTAGCTCAGTGGTGAGCATCGGACGCGTTATTCGAAGGTCGCAGGTTTGGTCCCTGCCGACGGCAAGTTATCTTTTCGTCCACTTTACTTTCTTAACATTTATATCCTAATTACTAGAAATAACACCCCCTATACTTGGCATTATTATCTGTTAGTTCTCATTAATAAAATATAAACAGGCATTTCCAAGAATGTATCTAGCGCTTTAAATTAGCGACTGTAACAACAAGAACTCCCACTAAAAAAAATTCACAGCATATCCACGGGTGAATGATGAAGATCTTGGGCGAAGCTCCTGAAGCAATCATGGTTACACCGTGAAATCTTCAGTGGTTTCGCCCAGCAGTAATCAAAGCGATAGCCCAGTACATCATCAAAGACGTGACAAACATCGGTGATGGGTCGTAGTGGGATGTTTGCAAAGACGAAGTAGTGGGCAGTTTGCAAATGTGGCTTCCGTTCCCCCTTCATTATAACGGCTTTATGGTCGGTGAAGTAATGGATCGGTGATGGATCGTAGTGGGATGTTTGCAAAGACGAAGTAGTGGGCAGTTTGCAAAGGATCGGTGATGGGCCGGTTACGCCTTACGCCGGACGCGTGACAAGGTTAGACTAAGAGGCGCTTCGCCCCTAAAATTAACACCCTTACACCTTGTAGAGATGGTTGACCAGCAGAGGCGAAGGGGGCGGCGCCGCTGCTTATCGTTGGGTTTACCACAGAGCCATCGCACTCTGAAAGTGAATGACAAGCGAGCGAAGCTATGTAGCACACGGCACAGAGGTGAAACATGATATTGATGAAAGGTTCATCATTTTCATGAAATGTGCAGAAAGGCACAGAAAGTCCCTTTTGAATGTAGCGCATGCTCCTTTAGAGTTTTGCATTTGAGCAGCATTCGTCTTTCTGCCGCGGCATGCGTCGTCTTGTCTGGTTTGCCGCATGCTCTTGGCGTATCGTGCACCATCTTGCGGAGCCATGTGAGAAGCATGCCTCTTTTTGCCGTGTTCTCCGTTTCGCGGCACTTTAATGTGCCAGTGGTGAGCAGTGGGGCCTGTCCAATTACTGTGGCACTTACCTGCGCGAGGGACAACCCACCTACGGGCGTCCATATCGCCTCGGCGTATGCAACTTCGCTGTAGGCACCATGACACGACTCCCTACAACGGAACGTATGAGACCCTGAGTCCAGTACTATGGAACGCAGCTGTGTTCTTTAAGCTCGCGTGTATTGTTATTTTTTTGTATGCTCCCTTCTTTCTCTCCCTTAATCCCCTTCCCCCAGCGTAGGATAGCAAACCAGACGCGCGTCTGGTTAATCTTCCCGCCTTTCCTTCCTCTTTCTCCTTTTCCTCCAACTTCGCTGTAAAAGTGCATAGTGTTGTTTCTGTGTCCAGAGAATATGTTCATACTTTTTCTTTATTTTTTTATTTTTTATCAAGATGCATTATATGTCTTTTTAAGACTTCAGAACAACCAACCACGAGGAAGCCTACCTATTCATCTTCTGTATTTGAAGTATTGAGAAGAGACAAATGGACTAACGATATAAGCTTTCATATTAAGGGTCAACGTGGGAAACAACCCGGAAGGCTTAGCGCGCTTATCGGGAACTTACGCTTCCAAAATCTGCTCATTTCTCTCGCACTGTGAGATGAGAAAGTCCGTCCCCATTCACGCGGGAGCTCCCTGTCATCTGAGAATTCCAGATGTAGACCAAACCACCTTCTTTCCGAATGTCCATTGTCCACGGGAAATGCCATGTCATTGTCTCTGGCGTTAGGATAGTCTATAGACACTGCAATGTCTTAAATGAACATATTTTTGCTTGTAAGATCTTCAAAACGATTGGAAAATGATGAGTGCGCTTGCGTATAAGCCGTGTGTTTTTTTTTTATTGCGATAGCAATTATATGGACAGTCTCGGCTGGAAAATGTCCGTCCCCGTCGCCGTCATTCACCGTATATGTATAAGTATGTATATATTTTTTCACTGCGCAGCCCCTATATTCCTGCAGAGGGAGGGCACTGGTCAGAAACGGGGTGCAGCTCGTTAAGTTCTTGTGGACGAAGTGCTGGTGAGTGTTTAGCCCTCCACTCTGCATGCCTCGCGATTATACAGGTTATCCCACATAACTTGAGCCAAGACTTTGAAAATGAAAGGCACTTCAGAGGCAAATTGAACCAAACGCATACTACTCGCACTAGCCTATAGATACTCAGGTTATTTTTTATTTTCCTTTAAACTAATTAGTTGATTATTTTAATTACCTAACTTTTTAATTATTGGCTGAAAACCCAAAATATGAACACTGAGCTGTAGAGCACTTTTAGAAACCACGGACTGAATTGTTTCCTGTACGATACGACTCGCGGTGTTATTTTTTCTGCGTTGTGAAGAGAGCCCGCGAAATTTGAAAGGAGGCCACGTGACGGACCGCGAGGGCACTGCTTTCAAACGTGCAACCGGTGAACGAGGTCGCCTGTGGCTGCCACGGGGAAGCGACAGAGTGCTTTGAAAGTGGCCGATGTTTGGGCGTCCGTCTTTCGTTGAATGACGGTGCAAATGCACGCTGCTGGCCGAGCGCTGCCGAGATAAGCGTCCGAGACGGATAAATAAAACAAGAAAATAGCTTTATTGTCTCTTTTGAACTTGAGATGCGTGAAAGGAGGCGACGACGTGAAGCTAGTCACGGGTGGCGTTGGTAGGCGAACGGCATGAGGAGACTTTTTTTTTTGTTTTCGGTGATCGGGGGGGGGGGGGTGCTCGTAAAATTAAGCCGCGATTACAGAACATGTTCAAAGAAGTCGCCATCTGCTGCAATACAACTCTGGCATCTCTTTATCAGACTTTCCGTGACGTTCTTGACCATGGTTTCGGGAATGGAGTTGCAAACGTGTCTTATTTTTTCTTTTAGATTACCTGATGTTGTGGTTGGTGCCTGGTGTACCTGACTCTTGACGTACCCACAAAGAAAAAAAATCAAGGGGGTTTAAATCTGGATACCTTGCTGGCCAAGCAATAGGCCCGTGCTGCCCTATCCACTGCTGCAGGAAAACTTTATCCAGCCAACTGCACGCTTTGCTGCTTCCGTGCGCAGGAGCTCCATCATGCTGATACCAGATATCTTTAATTCTAGCCAGTGGAACTTCGCACAGAAAATTTTCAAGTGGTCCATCCAAGATATCCTTGACATATCGTTCGCCTGTAAGTGTGCTGTCGAAGAAGACAGGTCTGATTATAGTACCACCGTAAATGCCACACCACACATTGAATGACCACTGATATTAGTGACGCGCCTGCTAAACCCAGTGAGGGTTCTTGTCACTCCAATAGTGAGCGTTGTGGAGGTTCACTTGAGCATTGCGCGAGAAGTTAGCTTCGTCGGTCCAAAGTACCTTGTTCACGAAGCCTGGGTCTTCTTCGGTCTTGATTAGGATCCAGTTTGCAAAGTCTGTGCGATTCTGGAAGTCGCGAGGCTTCAATGCTTGGTGCAGCTGCACGTGGTAGGGATGAAGTTGTCTCTTCTTTAGTATTCTCCACACCGAAGATTTCGAGACACCAGCTTCAGCACCCACATTACGGACACTTGCCTGGGGGTCTGCAGAAAACTTGGACAGGATATTCCTCTCAACTTCCTCGCCCAACACTGAAGATTTGTGCCGTTTCGTCGTAAATGTCCCAGTCTCTTTCAGCGTTTCATAAGTACGCACAATGGTCATTGAGCTCGGCAGCGTACCTGGATGCCAGCGTTGAAACAGCTTGACTGCCTGCCTTCTGTTTCCGCGTGATGCACCTAGGGCCGGAACGATATCCGCTCGTTGCTCATTCGAGTACGGCATGTCAGCTGCTTTGTCACAAACGAAAAACGAACGCGTCAACAAAGCGCGCACGCGGCCACTTTCAAACGTCAGCGCGATAGCACGGCCCCAGCCGCTCACCCAAGAAGCGCGAACGACGAAAAAAACAAGTATTAAAAGACGCCGGCGTGCCGACGCTTCTCCTCGCCCACTCGAAGCCGCCGCAGAGCCGCACACAACCAGATCAAACGCCCGGTAAAGCCTGCGAGCGTTCTATGAGCTGCAAGGGTTTGGCCGAGGCTCGATTCAAATTCAAATTCAATATGCATTGTTTAATGGTCCAAGACGTGAGAATAGCCTGTAAAAGCCATAGAACGGTCACGTGCTGGCCACCTCCTCTCCCATGACGCGACGCCGCGCGACGCCGCGCGAGTAGAACCGGGGAGAGAAATCTCGAATTGCAGCAGCCGTCGAGGCATTTCATCGTAATGTCGCGTTTTGCCCTATCTACATGAATCAGAATCAAACTGCTGTTTTTTATTTCCTCGTAGTCGTGACCGCTTTATCACCGCGGCAGCGCTCGGCCAGCAGCGTGCATTTGCACCGTCATTCAATGAAAGACGGACGCCCAAACATCGACCACTTTCAAAGCACCCTGTCGCTTCCCCGTGGCAGCCTCGGCCGACCTCGTTCACCGGTTGCACGTTTGAGAGCAGCACTATAGCAGTGCGCTCGCGGTCCGTCACATGGCCTCTTTTCAAATTTCGCGGGCTTTCTTTACAACGCGGAAAAAATAACACCGCGAGTCGTATCGTACAGGAAACAATTCAGTCCGTGGTTTCTAAAAGTGCTCTACAGCTCAGTGTTCATATTTTGGGTTTTCAGCCAATAATTAAAAAGTTAGGTAATTAAAAATAATTAACTAATTAGTTTAGGGGAAAATAAAAAATAACCTGAGTATCTATAGGCTAGTGCGAGTAGTATACGTTTGGTTCAATTTGCTTCTGAAGTGCCTTTCATTTTCAAAGTCGTGGCTCAAGTTATGTGGGACAACCTATATATATTGTGGCGTTATGCTTCTTGAGGAGTACGGGCCTGTGTGTATGCCTTTAACTGTTGTATAGTGCAGCTGACACATACACGTCAGCGCATTTATGGCTCATTTACTTCTTCCCTTGCCTAGCTCCTCTCTCTCCCATCTTTCTGCTCTCCCCCACCCCCCCCTACTTCCTATCCAACCAGCGTAGAGTAGCCGATCGGACGTGCTTCTGGTTAACCTACCTGTCTTCTCCCTTTTGTTTTCTCCCTTCCTTGACACGCAACATCCCAGAGTTTAATGTTGCTGGAATACGAATAGTTTTCGTGCCATTTCGTTTACATATCCCTGCACTTATTAAAACTACATACAGAACTACATACAGAAAGAGTGCTTTGCTAATATTGCGTAACATCCCAGAGCTTAATGTTGCTTGAATACAAATACTTTTCATGCCATTTCGTTTACATATCCCTGCACTTAATAAAACTACATACAGAAAGAGTGCTTTGCTAATTTTGCGTAACATCCCAGAGTTTAATGTTGCTGGAATACGAATACTTTTCGTGCCATTTCGTTTACATATTCCTGCACTTAATAAAACTACATGGAGAAAGAGCGCTTTGCTAATTTTTTTTGCGTAAAACAGGCGTTTACAATTTAATTACAAAATTACTCGCAGTCGCTAATTGACAAAGTTGATGCATTGTAGACGTTATGATGATGCCTAACCACGTATGCTGTACACAGTTACAATCTCGCGAATGAATTGTTCAGCAGTTTCTAATGAGCTCTTTGTTCTTTCTGATGAACCATGTTTTATACTGTGCATATAGCACTGACAGAAACTTTGCATTGATGTGAATACCGCAAGAAAGAATTTATTTGATGCTTAATAGTAAGAAGGAGATCGAACATTCGCGAACTATTTGAAGAATGTTATGAGCTTCACTCGATTCCCTTTATGGCCCTGGTGGACTCGTATTGGACTAATTCTCAAAAGCTTTACAATTTGCAAACACCCACCATTTTTCGAGATTCGTTGTTTTACGAAAAAAAAAAATGTCCATGTTCTTCTGCTTATGAGACTGTATGGGTAATTAGTTCGAGTAGATCCTTAAAACAATCTATTCTCAGTAACAATAAATTAAAAAGAAAACAGAGCTATAAAAAAATCACTGAGCCAGTGGAGAATTCTCTGAGAACATAGAAATGTATGTATTCTTTTAGAATTCGTAGAATTTTCATGTCCAATAAAAATCTTGTGAAACAACTAGGAATGTAGTTAACAAGATGTACCAGAAAAAATCCAAACGTTATGAGCCAATAAATGTATTCTTTGAAAGGAATATAATTTCGTTGTTATATTTCTCTGCTTCTGTCGATACGCCTTAATTAATTCTGCTCACTTGTTTTTTCATTGTTACAGGAAAAGCGTCTGCCGAAAACAAGACTACCTCGGCTACCCGTTTTAGCCGCTTCCGATGGTCATCACTTGCGCAATGCTTTTGTTCTGGGGATAGAGTAAACGGAAATATTAAATGGAAAGCCCACTCGTGAGTCAAGAGACCGTGAGATTTTGAGAGAGCTGACGATGCTATGCGAGACCCGCGAGATTCGGCAAGAACTGGCGATACTTCGCGATGCCTCGGCGAAACGTTACACGACGTCGCCAATGATGTCATGTAAGGTCTGAGCACGGGCTAGTTGGTATTCCATTTCAAACTGTGATTACAGCGCAAGGTAAAACACGGGACAAGAGACCAACGAAGACGAGCGCTGGCTTCCAACTAATGTTTTATTGTGAAGAACCAGCAGTTTGTGAAAAAACGACACATAGGATAAAAACCGCACGCGATAAATGACAACCCCCTCCGAAATGTCATGTAACAAGACGAGAAATTTCCTATTAAGCCTATACATGGCTCGACAATTTCGTGATTTCCGTGTTTCTTGTTTCTCTTCCAAGCGATTCCGGTCGAGCACTTACTTTTGGTCTTCCGAACATTTGAAAAAAAAAGTCTTGCAAAAACATGAAACTGGTACGAAATTGATGTTTCTGGTTCAAGTTCAGAGTTCCAGTGGATACATATCATATCGGAGCACAAGTTTACTTAAAGGTCAGTTAACTTTCAGGATAATTGATAAAAATTTATTGACTGAGTTCATTGAAAGAGCAGCTGGCTTTCTTGTGAGCAGCTGGGATCGTTGCGGCCCCTGGCGGAGCAGATCTCAAACAGGCAGTTCTTTCTACGTGGCCTCCGAGATCCGCTTCGGTAGTGCGATGAAACACAGATTTAACTCGACGAATACAGCAGGGCACACGAACGCCGACGTGCCAGTGCCACTACCGAACACTGAAGTGAAGGATTAGGGTCGCCTCCTATTTTTTTAAACATAAATATTCTCGCTTGAAATTTTCATAAGCTCTGAGCAGGCAAGGGTATTTTTTAAGGCTAATGCCTTAGATGCCTCATAAAACGCGAAAGTTGACCGTCGGCGGTCCCTACACGAGTGATGCAAATAATCATCATCACATGATGATGTCAAAATATATCATCACGACGTCACAGATCGCCAAAATTTGTGACGTCATGATTGCGTGATTACAGGACATACTCGCTTGGGCACAGTGGGTAGCGTGCCCGGCGTTTGTAGTCGCGGTCCGTGAGGTTGTGGGTTCGAATCCCGTTGATAGAACTTTTTCTTTTTAAGTTTTTCTTTGCCATCTGATCGTGTGCATTTTTCGACGTCATTTCCGTGACAGAAATACGTCACTGAAGTCTTGGTGGACCCCGGCATAAAAAAGCACGAGTCGATGGACTAGTTTTGTTGACATACTAAAACGTAGCACGGATATTGCAGGCGCAAGAACGTAAAGTTGGCGCCACGCCGCGACTAACACAAAAGCTTTATTGCGCGAATAGAAACAATATATGTATTGGCGCAGAAGCGCGGTGAAGAAAACATGGAAAGAAGTACCACAAACGTGAAAAAAGATATACGTTACTGCATCTGATGTAAACACAAAGAAAAGTGTCGCGGAGCATTACAGCGTGTGAACGGATGAGTTAGAATTGTACAGGAATAGGCGTCCTTCGTACACACCGAAAAATTGCCTGAGGCTTAACTCTTCAAAACCTAGTTATCACGAGCGAAAGTTATGTTTGGCCTGTTTTTGCAAAGGCTATGCACACAGTGTTTAAAGCTTCGCCTGGTTATGTGGTGCCGCAGCGGTGAGGCTCCGAGCGAGCGCAGCTGCGACACATCTCCGCAGCTGATCACGTGGTGTGACGTCACGCCTGCCACACTAGCACTCCGGCGGCTCAAGGTCATTGCGACGCTATGAATGACCTTGGGAGATATAGCGTAGTGGAGCTTTCACTCTAAGTGATACAAAAGAAAAACTAAATAGCTTACTGACTCGCCTATCTGAAACGTTACGTTTTTTTTAAAGCCGTGAAGCTTACAGGAAGTTCTCACAGTTATCGTCGTTTCGAAACCTATAAGTCGGGTACAACTTAAGTCCGGAGAGGCCCCGCCCACATGACCAAATCATTGAAGACGATCGCCTGCGCCACTAAAGAAGTAGTCCCGCTCACGCACTCGGCAATGCTCTCGGGAGATGGGCAGTTCGGCCGTCCCGCTCATGAAGTCAGTCCGGAGTGCGCGACCATCGGAGCAGACTTGTGTGCGTCGGCCTTTTGAGGAGGAAATGCCGCAGACTTCTGAAGTAGTACCCGACTATGGACCTTTTCACAGAAGGCCCCCTGGGCACCACCACAATCCCATTTGAGCTGTGCTCAATAGGCATGACCCCCCAAAAATGCACTACCGAGGCTGTGACGTGAGCCTTGTACTACCGTGCCACAGCCCAGAAAGGAGGTGTTTCTTCTCTCCCGTGAAAAAGTTCTATAGTACCAGTCTATTTTTACTGCAAGTGAACGCTGGGGGACTCAATCAATCAATCAATCAATCAATCAATCAATCAATCAATCAATCAATCAATCAATCAATCAATCAATCAATCAATCAATCAATCATGCTCAGCGTGTTATATCCCGCGCTCAGTTTAATGGCTAAAATATAATGTAATCGCGGGAAACTAGTACATAGCCATACTGCATTCGAATATTGTATTGTATTCGCACACTGATACGTAGTACAGTTGAGTTTTTGTTTTACATACTATATTGTGTAATGGTATAACAGAAGTAGAGTTTAGCTCAGTGCAAACGCATCCTGTAGGAAAAAAAAAGTATGCATGTTTTTTTAGATGCGAAGTATCTTAAAGGGCCCCTCACCAGGTTTGACAATTTTGAACTGATGGGCGCAATCCATGCACTAGGCGTTCACGATTACGTCTGCCAAAATTTGCAACGCTACGCGCCGCGCAAATGGGTCAAATTTCAAGCTGAACGCTGCTTGCCCTTCTCGCGTCCACGCGCCCAGAGAATGAGGAGATGACGTACATGAGAGAATGGCCCTGCGTAGATAGTAGTGCTGTGACGTCGCTCCTCTACGTAGACGAGTGTGCTCTGACGTCGCCAACAGTAGCACGTGACACTGCGATAATTATTTGACACGACGCGTAGTTTTTGCAATTTGTTGCTTGAATGGATGAATAAAACTTGAGAGCAATAATAAAACACACAAATGGAATGTGTGCGTTTTCTTTTTTTAATTTTTACTGCGAATCGCAGCGAGATTCGAGACTAATCTACCTCCGTTTCGCACGCGTTCGTGTTCTCGCGCTTTGCGCATCGTGCAGACGCCACCCTTTACAACGAAATTAATTTTCTACCGCGTTCCAGCGCTCATAGAGTTTCCTACAATACTTACTAGAGGGAACTCTGGCGCTAGTGTCTATGGGAGCTGCAACGCATGACGCTTCAGCCAGCATGGGAATGATGGGTAGTACACAAATTTGTCTAAACTTCGTTCTTTCGGCTCCGTTTGGCTCCGCGTCGGCTGCATCCGCTTTGTCGCAAAACTAAATTCAGCAAAAGTCAGCAGTTCCACTTCACCACTTTAACTTTTTTAGGCTAACCAAATCAAACCTGGTCACGAAGTTCACAACGGTCTATTCTTTTATCCGAAAGAAACACCAAAACACAGCAATAAACAAAGCCACAAGTACGTTTGAAGCCGCAAGCACGAAGACTAGGCAAATTTGTGTACTACCCATCATTCCCATGGTAGCTGAACGATCGCAGCGCCAGAGTCCCCTCTAGTTAATTTTAGGAAACTCTATGCCAGCGCTCATTAGGCTCATTTATCCTCCCGCGTCTAACTAGATGTTCATGCGGCACACCGCTAGTCTCGCGTCCGTACAAATGTCGCAGCTTTCGTGCTCAGTAATAGGTTGAAAGCCAAGTGATCGGCGAGGGTGCATTCGGCATAACTTGCAGAGATGAAGCGCAAAGAACGCCGCCACAACACCGCTCGCGTCTCGGGGGCTCGGGCTGGTTTGGGCGCGTCATGCGCTCGTGACATTTTGTGCGCATGACGTGTTCATGCGTATGCGTTATGTGATCCTTCCGCTCGCGTGCCGAAGAGGGCAGGGAAGGGATTTGGCTTGCGAAGGCTACGCGGGGCAAGCGGCGAGGGTTTGCAGCTCGCCTCCTCGCATCATGGTTTCGCGCCGCTACAAATTATTGTTTTTCTCAGCTTCTAACCGACCGATTAGAAATATTCCTGTGGCATAATGCTCTTTATTGGGCTCGCAACAACTTGCAATGTGTAACTAAAATTCGTTAGGTCACCTGGTGAGGGGCCCTTTAAGGCGGAGCTCAATCCGGTGGTGGTGGTGGTGGTGGTGGTGGTGTGCGGCGTGACCACCCTTACTTCGCATGCGCATACCCTCTCCACACACCTCCTCTCCACTCACCCTCCCCCTCTCCCCTCCCTCCCCTCTCCACTTTCCCTCTCCCCTTCCCCTCTCTCATACCCCTCTCCCCTCCCCCTTTCCACTCTTCCACTGAAACGCGGGCTTGACATGCCGAAATTCTCTCCTGCGCAACGCCGCGATGAGCTCGAGCGCGTCCCCTCCCCTTCTCCCTCCTCTCCTACGCTGCCCCCCTCTCGCCCGCCTGTCGACCGCGTTCCCCGCTCGCCCTGTGAGAATTAACGGCCGGGCTAGATGGAAGATACGACGCGCGTAGCGTCCCTCTTCGCGTTCCACGACGCGAGGTCGGTAGCATGCCCAACGAACGCCAACGAAACGCGATCGTGCAAGTGCTCCGGCTTCGCATCGCCTCATGGTCCCCTTTAGCGGGAGATGGTGTAATTTTTTTTTATGTGAAGGCGCGTTCGTTACGGGTTGAATTAACCGCTGAATTTCTCGCTCCACTTCGAGAGTAAAGATTCCTAGCAAATAACCAAAATTGCTGCAGTACTTCACACTTGAGCTTCCAATCTCTCTACAATTCTGAAAAAAAAAGAAACAGGAAAAGGCACTGTAGTTTAATTTCGTGGCAACTGCAAGCGGATCTCCTAAAACATCTTTCACCGAGCAACAGTCGCTGCACAAAAACAACAACAACAACAACAAAAGAAGCTTCATTTGCGAGCGACGCGATAAACAAAGCTATACATCTGGCTAGCAAATCCTTGCTCCCGAGTGTGACAGCCAGAATTGGGACCGTTTTAATGAAACGCTTCCTGTAAATACGTGAGCCCGGAAAAAGGAAGGGGGGGGGGGGGCACGCCGAAGAAAAGTGGGCGTAAGTGAACGACGACATCTGTCCACTCGAATCTTGATGCCAAATTGAGAGCGTAAGACGTTCCGTTTCCTTTTCCGGCAGAATCTGGGCTCCAATTTCCCTCCCCCCTCACATCCCCCCGCACCTCCGCCTCCACTTCTGGCGAATTATTCATGAGTTCCGAAGCTCCACCTAGACAAGCCTTTTTCCAGGCCGCCGTATACGACTCTGCGAGAGAATCAATCATCATTTACCCGTACCTTTCAGCAAGGACGTCGATGGCTGCACGGCGCAACAGTTTTTTTTTTTTTGTTCTTGCGTGTGCACACATTCGCGCTCTTCGGCGGCACTCGATGAAACAAGTGAGCATAGATCGAGTTCAAAAAAAAAGTTGCTGCAATTGCCTGCATGTTATTACATTAGAGTGTTACGTTCTGCCGCCGACAGTGCTCAATTCTAATCCTGTGCTGTAACTTAAACAAGCAAACAAAACGGGAAAGCACATGCATAAAAAAATAAAAATTCAGAGCCCTTTCATGGAACTATTCGAAGATAGAAGACCAGCGAAGCTGTTTGGTATGTTTAATTGTATTTAAAGTTTTCTCGTGGGAGGCTGCGATCTCTAAGCCGGACCCGGTCGACCAGCGCCAACTCGTCGTCCGGGCCTGGCGGGTGGTCCAGGCCGGAGGGTTCCTGGAATAAGGGACGCTCCCATCTTCACTAAATTTTCATTATTCAATAAACGTTCCCTCTCTTTCTTTCTTTCTTTCTTTCTTTCTTTCTTTCTTTCTTTCTTTCTTTCTTTCTTTCTTTCTTTCTTTCTTTCTTTCTTTCTTTCTTTCTTTCTTTCTTTCTTTCTTTCTTTCTTTCTTTCCTTCTTTCTTTCTTTCTTTCTTTCTTTCTTTGCAAGTACAGAAAATGGAGCGAAGGCGAAAGGCTTGAAAGCCTGACAAAGGGCCTTTGCTCTCTCTCTTGATATAGCCATTTCCCTAGCAATGTCATCAGTTGCCCCTTCATATCCTACTGGCCACTTCCGTGGGTCCAGCGACGTATGGACATGAACGGAAGGAGTGGCGACGCCAGCCTTTCCTCGAAGACATTTATTAATGGGAAGTGCTGCGGTACGGTGGCGTACACGCAGCCGCTGGTGGTGACGAAGTGAACGCCAGTGCGCAGGTGGTGTCCATTTCCTAGGGCACAGTACATAGGACACGCATAGGACATGGCGGAGCCACCGCCATGTCCTATGGGTGGAGGCTCCGCGATTAGCTCCGGCAGCGTACCGATCGCGGAGGCCACGCTATCTACTACGAAATTTCCTTTGCATCCGCGCTGTGGCAGTAGTTTTATCATGGCCCCGGAAAACGACCGGCCTTTCGCATGCCAAGGTAGCGAATGAAAAATAAAGATTTTTCCTCGGATTACACAATAGGCAAAACTTTGCCTCGTGTTCAAATATAAGAATGGAAGTTCGAAACGCTAGCTGATATTTGCAGCGTTCTTTCTCGAGAATGCTGAAAAAAATTGCGTTTGGCAAACGTTCTAAATCTGCAGTAGTACTCGGGCCAGAAAGAGAGTCCGGCGCATTCATAAGCTAATGTGTGCGCTTGTTTGGCCTTGTTAAACCTCTTACATTTTTTTAAAGTTGTGAATTTTTTCCCTCGTGGCTAAGGTCGTATAGTATCGCTTCTCGGCCTCTTGGCAAAGATGAATTGTAGTGTCTAATGCCCCTGACACACGGGCAAAAGTAAAGTGCTTTGAAGTAAACCACTTTTGTCGCCCAAAGGGACCATTTGCAGAAAGGAGTTGCGCCGATGACACACGGCGCTGCACTACTTCTTTAGGTGGTTCCTCAGAAGAACGCTGAAAATAAATGGCGCTTCTTGTGCGAGCGATGTATTTTTAAAACACCTGCGCACGTAGATCACTTTTAGCGATACCAGAACTCGAAAACGTTTGTTTTTAATGTTTGACGGCTTAAATTGCTCACGTTCGTATATTTTCTTTTCTTTTTTTTTGCATTTTAGCAGCGACCTCGATTGGTTTTTCAACTATGAACAGCCGGTGTTTTGGTACCCACGTTCTTGCAGTCCTTTCTCACGTTTGTGTCAGTTCCGGCGTGCCCCGTTTTATTCATAGCGTTATTCACACAACTGTGACCACGTGATAGATTAGCGAAGTAATTAGCGGTAGCAATAAAGGAAGAGTTGCGGTAACCCTGACGCTTGTTGCTCTCGGATTTCTTGATGGTAGATTACCGCAGCGCAGGCGAAAGTCAGACGACTACTCGCCAGAGTCTTTACAAAAGAGCGCAGAGACGCGCCTTCACATTACAATATGAGCGAACAAGTGCACACAACAGAAGCAACCGAAGCCAGCGCACACCCGACGCACTTCTCGCTGAGCGCTCTGGTGAGACGCGGACCGCGTATGGCAAACACGCCGATGCGCGTCCCTTGCAGCTCACTCGCAGGTAGCGTGGAGTCGCGTGTTCCTCGATAAGCGAGTTGACCGTGCAGATCGGGTTTTGCAGGCACGGTGATAACAACACACGCTGAAGACGCCAGCGTGGCGGCGCCAGTGACGTGATGCGGGCGTGCGAGAGTATAGCTATACTGTAAACATTTACTGTTTAACAAATCGTTTCACTACTGAAAATGAAAACATTTTCTCTAGGGGAAGAAATCACGGGGCAAGCTAGCGTTGTGACACGCTGTCTTCTATTGATCAGCTCTGCACACTGTGTGCGAGAGTACTCCCTTACTGCCAGAAAAGTAGATGCGGGATCTGCTTTTCGGAAAAGAACCTTTGCCGGAAAGGAGTTACTCCTTTGTGGTGTGTCACTGCGCCTGAACGCCTTTCCGGAAGATGTCCCCTTGTCTAAAGGACTTTAGAGTGCCCGTGTGTCAGGGGTATAAACTGACAGACAGACAGACAAAGAACTTTATTTGGTCCTGAGAAGACGAACGCCCCGTCAGGGGGTAACGTCCGCGGGCCGTACCACGACGGAGCCGGGAGGTTGAGACTCTCGGCGACTTCGCGGGCTCTCTGGACAGCCCTGAGCTGCTCTTCCTTGGCGGAGCTAGTGAGAAGTCGGAGCCAGTCTTCCTCCGTGGAGGGAGACCCTGAGCCATCGCGCAAGTCGTGGCACTGCCACAGCATGTGCTGAAGAGTGCACCTGGGATGTCCGCAACGCGGACAGCCCGGGCTGATGCCTTCTATGAATTTAGATTGTATAAACGGAGACGGATACGTCGCCGTCTGTAGCATTCGCAAGGTGATTGCCTGTGGTCTGTTTAGGTCTCGGTGTGGAAGCGGAAACTTCCGACGACCCAGTTGGTAGTGCTTACACACCTCGTTAAATGTGAGGAGAGGGTCCCATTGCCACTGCCCTCTCTCGGCCTCCGAGTGCCCACTTCCGGCGCGGCGGGTGAGACCTCGCGCCCGGAAGTGTGCAAGTTCGTTGGCGTTAGGGATGGCTTCATGAGCATCACTGCCCACGTGACCGGGGAACCAGATTAGGTGCTTTTTGCCTGTCCAAGGTGCAGCAGAGAGAACGCGAGCGGCTTCTATGCATACCGAGCCTTTCATGAACGCTCTGGTGGCAGTTCGCGAGTCTGTGAATATGGTGGAACGGTTCGTTGTGCCATGGCGATGGCCACCGCCACCTGTTCGGCTTTATCAGCGTCCGTGTTTTTAATTGTAAGCGATGTCAGCAGCTCCCCCCGCAGCGACGTAGCCGCTGAAACAAAGTGATTTGAAGCTGCGTATTGCGCAGCGTCAACGAAGGCGACGTTGTCCTCAATGTTTGCCGCTCTGCAGACGCAAAGCGAGGGCCCTGGCCCTCGCTTTGCGTCTGCCGTAATTGTATTGAGGGTGCATGTTTCTGGGTATCTGAGATACCGAATACATTTCCCTAATTTTCACGGGAAGTGTGCACTCCCTTTGTCTGGTGATGCTGGAACGTATACCAATATATGCTAATAACTGTCTGCCGGCCTCCGTGGAAGCCAGTCTTACAACTTGTGCCACCTGTTGCGCCTCTACTATTTCTCTAAAGGTGTTGTGAACGCCGAGCTCCAAGAGCCTTTCGGTACTGGTGCTTTGTGGGAGACCCAGTACCTTCTTTATGCTTTTGCGAATGATTGATTCCAGTCGAGCCTCGTCCCTTCTGGTCCACTTGTGGGCCAGGGCTATGTAATTGATGTGGCTTATCAGGAAGGCGTGGAAGAGTCGGCGAAGGTTCTCTTCAGATAGCCCCGCTCGTTTGTTGGCCACCCTCGTGATTAATTTTGTCATAGAATCTGCTTTGGTTGCTATGCGCTCTAAGGTGTAGGCGTTACTGCCATCCTCCTCCAAGAACATACCAAGGATTCTAACTTTGCGTACGACCGGTATAACGGATCCGTTCGCTGTGGTTATAGAAATATCAGGAAATGCCCCTTTCCTTGCACCGACTGTGGGTCGGCATAGTAGCAGTTCAGATTTCTTAGCCGATAGGCAGAGTCCTGCACTGCTAAGAAAATCCTGAACGACTCTGATCGCTGTTTGCAATAACTCTTCGATCTGCCCGTCGCTACCTCCCTCGCACCAAAGTGTGAGGTCGTCGGCATAGAAGGCGTGACCGAGACCTTCAATCTCGGCCAGACTGCAGGAGAGAGCTCTCAGGGATAAGTTAATCAAGAACGGGGAGAGTACTGCCCCTTGCGGTGTGCCTCTGGGTCCGAGATCAATTGTTCTCGAGCCCATAGCTCCAAGGCGAATGGTGGCTTTTCTGTCCTTAAGAAAGGAGCTTACATACTTGTAGAAATGTTCTCCTAGACCTGCTTCTTTAATTGAATCAAGTATGTGAGAGTGTTTGACCTTGTCGAAGGCCTTTTCCAGGTCGAGTGCCAGAACGGCTCTGGTGTCTCTGGTGGCCTTGTCAATGATTTTGTGTTTTAGAAGGAGCATTACGTCTTGTGTGGACATGGACGGCCGGAATCCAATTTGATTAAATGGAAGTAGATTCCTTTCTTCTGCAAATTTAGTGACCCTATTGAGGATGACGTGCTCAGCAACCTTCCCCACACACGAAGTGAGTGAAATTGGCCTTAGTGAGCCAAGCTCCAAGGGTTTCCCCGGCTTCGGGATAAGGATTACGGTGGCGATGCGCCATTCCTGTGGTACCTCGCCAGTGTCCCATACCTCGTTGATTTTATTCGTGAGAACCTCGATGTCCGCGTCATCCAAATTCTTTAAAAGTTTGTTAGTGATCCCATCGGGACCCGGTGCTGATCTGCCATTCAGTTCGTGGAGTACCTCTCGCACCTCCGCGCACGTGAAGGGGGAGCCCAGGGGGTCCGTCCCGTTTTCTTGTGTCGCAGGGGGGTAGTCATTTTGTGAGCCGGGTTCGATACAAAGATATCTCGAAGCCAGCTCGTCTGCAATTTGTGTCTCGGTCATGCCAGAGTTTTTTAAGCCGTGGATAAGTCTGTCGATTGTGAGCTGCTGATTGGCTTTGGATTGTTTGTCCCCAAGTAGATGCTTGAGGATGTTCCATTTCGCTCCGCTCCTCATTTGCCCATCGACGGCATTGCATACTTCGTCCCATTGCTGCCGAGCAAGCGTTTCGCTATGCTCATCTATTAAGTTCAGCGATCCTTTTGCGTAAGCGTCGGTTTAGTTTTTGCGTTTTCCATTGAGCCTGCAGCGCGTTTTTGGCTTCTAGCAGGTGTGCTAATCTACTATCCATGCGCTCGACTTCCCTGTCTCCACTTCCTTTGTGGAGGCCGCAACGTCTTCTTTGAGGCGAGTGAATAATTCCTCCAACGAGCTGTATTTAGTCTCATCTTGCTTTCTGATATTCCTAAAGAGGTCCCAGTCCGTGAATTTAAATTTTCGGAGCGGCGGTGATGAGACTCTTATCGCGAGGCTACTAATGTAGTGATCACTGCTGAGATTTTCCTGTAAATTGGTCCATACGGGTTCCTCCGCATTTCTAACCATGATCAGGTCTGGCGTGGTATCCCTGCTGACCGAGTTTCCAATTCTGGTGGGGTATTTCGGATCGGTGACTAAGGTGAGGCCACAAGCTGCGATCTGTGCCGCGAGGGCCTTACCCTTGGTTGTATCTTTGATGTAGCCCCAATCTTGGTGGTGTGCGTTAAAGTCACCTGCTATTATGAGTGGACGATCGCCTGCAATTTTGCAAACTTTCTGGAAAAGAGCGTGAAACGTCTGCCTTCTGTCGGCTGGGGAGCTGTACACGTTTAGAATAAACACGGATTGTTTGAGTTGAGCGTTTGGGATGAGTTCGATCATGATGTGTTCAACCTTTAAGTCCGGCCTAACGTCATGACGTAAATAGGCAAGATTCTTCGAGACAAGTGTCGCTACTCCCCTTTTACCCTCCGAAAAGTAAGCTTCTGTGCGATAATCGCGAAGAGCGACAACATCGGTAAGCGTTTCCTGGAGGAGGATGACTGACGGCTTTTCGATAGCAGAGCTAAGTAGTTGTTGTAAGACTGCCTTCCTTTTGCGGAAGCTGACACAGTTCCATTGCCAGAGGACTAGATTACGTGCGTTGGCCATTTTACTGACGCGGTGGGGGCGTACCAAGCAGCGCGCGCTGCCTGTCGGATTCTAAAATTTGGAGCCTCGTGGTGTGCTCAGCCAGTTGGAGCTTGATGGGGCTAATTTCGGAAATTATGTCCGTTCTTAGCTTGTCAAGCAGTTCTGAGATGTCTGACACGTAAAGCGTCTCGTCGTCCATGGGTTCGGGGCCCGCCCTGCGTTTAGCGCCTCTGTTAAGAGACGCAGCGGCGGCGGTAGCTTGGCCACCAGACGCGCGTTCTCTCTGCTGCATTTCTTGCAGTAGTGATTTAATTTCAGATAATTCTTTTCGAAGAGACGCGTTTTCACGCTCCAGTGATTGTATTTTGTCTAGCGTTTGCTGTGGCAGTGGCTGTTGTTGCGCGGGGGCACGGGTCTCACCTGTTTTGGCTGCCTTATCCGCCCAGGTAGGCTGCGAGTTGATCCGAACCCGGGATCTGCTCTTGGATCTCGATCTAGAGCGTTCCGGGGTGGCGTTCCTGGAAGCCTCCGCAGTTGGCGTTTCGGTGGAAGCGGGGATTCCCAGACCTCCAGCGTTGGCTGCGTTGCTCGTTGCGTTCTTCTTGCCGCTTTTCCGTCTTCTACGGCGTCGTCTTACGACGTAGGGGACTTGATACCTGTTTCTGCAGGTTCGGTCGCCGGTGAGGTGAGCGTCTCCGCAGAGCGCGCACTTCGGTTGCACGCATTCATGTCCGTTTGTGGTAATCAAAGTTCCGCACAGGTCACAAACTTTTTCGGTCGGTCTGGGGCACACGTCTTGCCTGTGGCCGACTCGGCCGCAGTTGCGGCAAGTGTCTATTTGCCTCTTGTACAGCGTGCAGCGTACCATGTTGGGGCCGCAGCGGACATAGTTTGGCATTTTCATGCCGTTGAACAGTACAATCACGGTGGTCGACTCTTTTATGCGCCTGACTCCGAGCACCATCGGGTTTTTCGGTGTGACAAAAAGACTTTGCAACGCAGCTTCAGGCAGATCGGCATCGATGCCTCTGACCACACCTCTACAGGTATTTCCCGGAGGTGTAATGTAAGCCGTGATAGGGTGCCTTTTATCCGCCAAGATTATCTCCTGCACTGTGGAGTATGCATTGGCGTTCGATTCGGAGGGTGTGCTTATAACGAAGATGTTCTGCATGGCATTCGCACACACGATATCCTCCTCGGCTGCCGCGGGGGGCAGCCTGGCAGCCATTAAAATGGCTTGCGTGACTTTAAGCTGACTGCATTTGCGCACGTCCAACCCTCCCCCCGGGCGGACGACCACTCGAAAGTGTGATTTGGGCAGGCGCGGTAGCCTGGAGGCTGCGGCAACCTTTCTCAGCTGGCCGGCGTTTCTGGCGCCAACGCGGGCGCCACTGTGCCCTGCCGTGCGCGTCTCGTTCTCGAGGCGGGTTTTATCCGCGTTCCGTTTTCTGTGAGCGGTAATCCAGCCGTTGGACTCGGCTTCTTCTTTGGAGATTTGCTCACCTTCTACCATTGCCTCGTGAGGCATGGCCGTCTTGGAGTCGGCCGAACGAGCGGCCGCACCTACCCGCCTTTCCGCCCTTTGGCGGAGCCGGTGTCGTGCTAAGCCTAAACAGGCTTAACCCTCGGTGTCGGAGAAAGGACCCACAAAAGTGGTTTCAGTGGACCTACCGTGATAAATGCGGTATCCAGCTGCTCCTTGTAACTTCCCGGAGTTTTCCAGTAGAAATTTGGAGGGAACGCACACATTGGACCTAGTAGATCAACGTCGGTTGGCGGAGCTGAAGCAGACACGTCCGCAAGCCACGCCGCCACCTAGTGGACCCCCAAGCCAAACTCTCGTTAGCCTCTGAGGGCGTCCCTGCTGCATTGGTCGTGCCCTTTTGTCGACGTCGAAAACGAAAGAGTACAACTTACTTTTCGACCGACGTGGTGCTAGACAGCACCCGTCGAGTCGTTGTTCATGCTCTTGTCTGCCTACCCTCCCGATCTGTGTTGATCACTTTTGTCTGTAACCCATTGTGTTTCATTGCATCTATTGTACCATTATATCTATGGTTTCATTGCGCCCCAATGTGTTATTTTGTACTCCATATCACATCTTAGTCATGTATATTAGAGTAATGATGTGTCCACTACAAGATATGTTTGACGTGGCACATCGCTGTGCCGATATGTATGTACCTCTGATTACCGAAATGTTAGCAAGCTTTTGTTTTTGTACATAGCATAAGTAAACTTTTTCTAAACAGTAGCGTTATAGTACTCTGAATCGTCGAACATATTTTCTGAACACCTGACTCAACTTTAGGTTCGGGACTGCTGAGGCTCTTCCATAGTAATATACATATTCGTCAACCATTTTTTCAAGCGGCACTTTCACATCTGCAGCATACAACTGTACCATAGTAAGGTGCAGAGTACTACTCTAAATCCTTTACATAGATTTCTAAACACAAATAAAAACAACTAAGAGGATACTTAAGCTCCGCATTTAACAGAGGGCGATAGCGTAATAGGGCCCCTTTCGCAACAATTATTCATTCGCTTGCAATGCTTCGCTTCTTGGTAGATGCCTCAGCCATGTGGCGAGGAAAGGAACGTCTGTGCGCTTGACCTTAGCCGTTGTAAATATTCACAGGGTGCCTACGGCAAGCAAAAGTTGCGAAGTGCCCACTACGCCATAATTCGTCATTTCGCGAAGTAGCGAAGTACCCACTACACGTCCGTAAGGCAATATGCGCACTCACGCAGCTGCACACTTCGTTGATGCTGTGGCTGACGATGATTAATTATGGCTCAGGCCTTTTAAAAGGTGGACCTTTGAACCACCGACTCGTTGCGCTATTCACGTGTGGTGCAGGCCCGTAGCCAGGAATTTTTTTCGGGGAGGAGGGGGGGGGGGCACTTGCCGAAAACCTTGACTATTTGAGAAAACACCTGTTTTTATTATTTATTTCTGGTAAAAACACCTACTTTACCAGAATTCCGGGGGAGGGGGCTGGCCTAGGGCCCTCCCGCTGGCTGCGGGCCTTGTGTGGTACGCCCCGTGCGATTCTACGCTCCTGCCACGTAATATTACGTCTACATATATATCAAAAGGACCCTGTGTCCCGTCTTGATCTGTCGCCGTCCGTGTGCTTTTTTGCGCTACCGTTCAGAATTATACATCTATATCACCACATCCTGCTTCAGACAAATGATTGGCTTGCAGTATTTCGAAATAAAAAGCTCTCAGGGTACCCTATGCATTAGCCTAAGACGACTCGAAGGCGAACTCCATCTTCTATTTCTTTACAGTCGATGTATTGGTCCTCCCCCACCTGCGAAAGCTTCGTGAACCTGACGTTGTTTTGCGCAGCCTGCAAGATCGAAGACATTCCAAGTTTTCTGCACCACACCTGGCTTTGCACTGCCTCCGTAATCGGCCTGCCACTGACTAAGCGACCATGTCATGAGATTACGTCATGATGACGTCATAAATTTTCGCTGTGTGTGACGTCACAATGATGTCATATGGTCACATCATCACGCGATGATGATTTTTGCGTCACTCGTGTAGACGCCGGCGCCGACGCTCCATTCTCGTGTTTTGCTAGGCATTAAGGCACTCGCCCATTTTAAGAAAATCTGTTAACGAGACTCTTCGCCCTGCATGGCGAATGAGTAGCTTATTTTTTCCCTGAAGCTGCATCGAGCATTGGCGTAGCGCTGTTGCAAAACACCTCACTAACACGCAGAATCTATGGGTCCTCTTCGCCAATGAAACATAATTTTAATGTCCTGTTCAAGACACCGCCCACATCTATCTATCTATCTATCTATCTATCTATCTATCTATCTATCTATCTATCTATCTATCTATCTATCTATCTATCTATCTATCTATCTATCTATCTATCTATCTATCTATCTATCTATCTATCTATCTATCTATCTATCTATCTATCTATCTATCTATCTATCTATCTATCTATCTATCTATCTATCTATCTATCTATCTATCTATCTATCTATCTATCTATCTATCTATCTATCTATCTATCTGATATTGTGTGTACGACAGTCTATGCGTTTATGCCATCTAGTGAAAGGTTTGGCTAGAGTTTTACACTGCTTTGTCAACAAATAGCGATTTTTCTTTACGAGCGTCACGCTTGGCGTGATGCTTACGCGTGCCTCACAGTCGCGCCTGCTTTACAGGCGTCACGCGTCGCCGACTCGACGAGCAGTAAAAAAAAAGAGGGGCCCGCTGCATGACCCGACATAAACTGAGTTTAGCCTTATAGGCTGTTTTACGGATGGATTTCGGTGCCGTCATATTGGGCTGTAGCCTGGCCGTTTTTTGTATATGGCTAAACGAACAGTGCTACGGTAGACACATACGCATGAGAACGGTTGGGTTGGTTCTTACGACCTTTCACCACCTTAATCATTCACGTCTCGATGTACAAAAATAAGAAAACATTCGATTAACAGCCAAAGGTGGCGGTGCCCATGTGTCGAATGTAGATCTTGTTTTTATTGCTTCTGGAAGGAATATTTTTTCTGCTTACGGGGACGCCACTACATTGGGGTCATCTCTTTAAAAGTATCGTTTTCGCCGTGAACTGTGATGTGACCATAAGCTTACTGGGTGTCGTTAATATTAGCTGTTTCGGGGACGTTGAAGGCGGCCCTCCTTGTTTTCGTTGTGGTAAAAAAAACTTACAACGTAGTGGCGAACTTGTAATAACTTGCGGCCATTTCCCCCGGAGGAACGGTCGTACTTGCAAAGTATTTTATGATTTGATCGAGTTAGGCAGAGGCCAAGTAGTCCGCATTTATTACATTATTATAGTTTCCCTATAAAGATATTTGCACCTTTAAGCGTGGTCCATTGCCTCTGGGGTAACACCACTGTTTTGACGACTGTAAGAAAATAGTGTTCGACTACACTTGCGAACTGAACTAAATGTGCAATAAGAAAATGCGCCGTTAAAAGCTTTGCAGTGACCGTAGCAACCTAGTTCGCATAGAAATATGCGGTGTGCGAATTTCGCAGCGAGAGCTGTAAAATTCCTTTATTGCACTCTTTTTTATATCATGTTGGAAGGAATGATCTGTTTTACTAGGAATTATTAGTGTAGCAATAAGAAAATTGCGCTTGTTCCTTTCTGCGGTTCGATCTGGCCCCTTCAACTTCAGATTCCGAATTCACACTTCTCTTTCGTAAATGCATTTTCCCATTTTTCATCCGGCTTGGCTAATGATATGTTCCGTATCGTGATTGGCTGAAGTATTGTCTTATAAGAATGGGAGAACGTAACATCCTTCATGCGTAGTGCTGCGAATTGTTTCAAGAGTGGATAGGCCGCATTACTTAGCATTAGCCAATAGTAACCAGCCTTAGCCGACACCATTAGATAGAAGTGAATACTTGCCAGCGTGAGCCAATTATTAGCCAACACTACGCATAATAATAATAATGATATCTGGGGTTAAACGTCCCAAAACCACTATATGATTATGAGAGACGCCGTTGTGGAAGGCTCCGGAAATTTCGGCCACCTGGGGTTCTTTAACGTGCACCTAAATCTAGGTACACGGGCCTCAAACATTTTCGCCTCCATCGAAAATGCAGCCGCCGCGGCCGGGATTCGATCCCGCTACCTTCGGTTCAGCAGTCGAACGCCGTAACCACTAGACCACCGTGGCGGGGCATCCAACACTACGCATGGGCTACTTCGCGTTATTAAGGCTGACATTACGCTTGCAAGTAGGGCTTGCTTCAGACAAACTGCGCATTTATTTTTCCAAAATAAAGTCATGTACGTACGTGTAACGAACGAGACAACGCAGACGCTTGTGTTGTCTCTATCTCTTCTCCTGCGTCCGTGTTTGCACTCCCACTCTCCTCTATATCTGTCGCACTGTCCTCTGTTACCTCGGAACTGCTACGCTATGAAGCGTCGTTGGCGGATCAGCTGTTCGCTGTGAGGGTCGCAGCTTTTGGAGTATTGGGAAGCACTGTCATTTCTCTTCTTGCTTAAAAGTCTCACAGTGCCTTATGTATTTGCTTAAGATGACTCGAAGGCTGAGGACAACTTCTTTGTCTTCTCCATCGAAACAGTATTTATGTCATGTAGCCTTGTGACCCGTGGTTACCTATTGTTACCCCCGCCCCCTTATGTAATGCCCCATGAGGGGCCCTTAAGGGTAAATAAATAAATGATGATGATGATGATGATGATGATTGGATAGATGTACGGCGCAAAGTGCCCTTTGGCCCTTCGCGCCATCTCGCGGGTGATAGCGAACACAACTTTGCCACGCTGAAGCACCTCAGAGATGTGCGTACCAGCAACGGTAAAATGGCGTATATAAATAGCCCGCCGTTATTTCTGTACGCTCGCCGGCGCTGGGATTTTCACGTGCACCGCTGCCGCTGAAATCTGTGAGTTATAAAATCTCGGCTTAAAAAGCAGAATGAAATCATTCAAGGTCGGAAATCGCACGAAGAGAAAATACAAGGGATGAAAACGTTGAGATCATAACGCAAAGATACTTCGTTGTGTTTACAGTACGCCTAGTAGCGTCAAAAGTACAAAATAAAGTCGTGTCTCAAATTGTTGCACAGGTAAAACCAGGAAGAAAAGCTTGATTGTTTGCGCCGTCACGTTTTCGAGGCTGCTCGTTCGGGGAATAGGGTCAATGTCAGTGCCAAGAGGCAATCCTGATTGGCGCATGAACAGAAAAAAAGAGAAAGGAAATTGGTTCCATTCATTCGTCCGCGAGATCTAAACAAAGCAACTGCATAGACAGACATAGAGCGATAGGTTTGCTTGCCTGCTGCAGAAAACCTTAAGGAGACTGTCAGAAAAATAACGTCTTCGGGCGGGTTGAGGCATCACTCTCGAGAATCTCCCGGGAAATCAGCAGCGCTGCCCTGGAGACCTTCTCGAGAAATAAAAGGATGAGTCACGCCTTATTTACGATCACAGCAGCAGCAGCAGCAGTGATGTATATGTGTGCGTCACGAAAAGATGGCGTCTAAATTGTACCCCCTTTATCACGCCGACCTTTCATGTTCGTCCAATAAAGAGGCTGTCAGAGGAGAATGAATGGCGAGAACAAGAAGAACGGAGTATGGCGGCAGAGATCGGAGAGGGTCGACTTCACTGGCGTAGCGTGAGGGAAGGAGTGATCACGCCCCCCCCCCCCCTCCCAAGATGTCTCATGTTTACGTGTATGCGAAAGTGAAAAAAGAGTCGCACATGCACGCACACATACAAACCCGCACGAACAAACATTACGGGTGGTTCAACCCCCGCACGAACAAACATTACGGGTGGTTCAACCCCCGCACCACCTATCCCTCGAAAACATTTCTGGCTACGTCCCTGGTCAACTTCACGAAGTTTTTATTTCGTTCACTGTAAATGTTCTTTGCGATAAACCGGTAGCCTTTCCTTATAGTTCATCAAGGGTCTTGATGGGATAGAATATCTCCTCTTACTAATAAGTACAGCGTAAAGTACGGTCGTGAACAATATGGAAGGGAAGGCCGCATTCATGTTTAAGTAACGCTTGCACGTGGTGTGTTTCGTTCACTGTAACTGTTCTTTGCCACTACCCGGTCACCTTCGCTTATAAATTTATATTACGTCGCGCGTAGCCAGTAATTTTTTCCAGGGGAGGGGGGGGGGAGGGTTCAGGTACGCTTCATGAATGTTCACGCGTGTGTTTGTATGTGTGCGCGTATATAATAGCAGGCGAAAATTTGTAAAATTGGTTTTGAACCCCCCCCCCCCCCACACACACACACGCACCTTTCGCAGCCGATGCCCGTGCGTGCTTCAATACGGCGTGCCTCAGAATCATATTGTTGGGTTGGCACGTATTGTACGTGTGTGTGCGTGTGTGTGCGCGCGTGCGTGAGCACGTTCGACCGAGTTCCATTAGCGTCTCATTATTTTCACACAAGTCAAACGTTCACCAAGGTTATCTGTCGGGCCACTCTGTCGAAGATCATTGTCCTTGCGTCGGCAAACCTAAAAAAAAAGAAGAAAAAAAAAAGACCTGAAGGTGGATATTTCAAACAAAAGTACCTCTAGACCGTTCGCTTTTGTTTCCAAAGCATGTATTCCATCTTACTACAATTACGATCACAATAAATCGTAATTTCAGTTCAACCGTGGAGTAATGCGCTTGCTCAAAGGATTTTTAAAGAAGACTTTCGTTAAGCACTTCCTTCAGAAAAACAAAGGAGAGGGGGCAGGTGCACAGCGCCGGATAAAAAAAAATGATAAGATTATAAACGCGTTCGACGCAGCCTAGCGGGGACATTCCGCAACCCCGTTTGCAAAAGATGCCTTCTCGCGCGCCAGTCGATGTACACATAGTAAACGCTGTTCAATGATCTTTGATGTTTGTGAAAAAAACTAAAAAGGAACGTTAAAGCGCATACTAGAAAAGGCATACGCATTTGGGCTGGCTGCTTCACGGCTTGAGCGTACTATAAAGCGCATGCCCTCCCACTATGCTTTCTACCGTGACTCTTAAAAGGACGAGCTATCTGCCGCCTACACAAAGGGGAGGGGGAGAGGGGAGTGAAGTTGACTCAACATAAAACAACAGTATCTCTTCGTTCTTATTTTTTTTTTCATTTTATTCCCTTGTGTCTCTTTTCTCTTCGCCCGGTATTTCTCGGGAACGTGCACGGTCTCTTCAGGAACGTGTCGCAAGAAGCATGCTCCCGAAGGAGTGTTTCCTGCACCGACGTATTGTACCTCTGAAGTCTGCTTTTTACGGCCTTTTGTTATACGAGCGTCCTACGCGGCAGCTCCGAAGGGGCTCCAAATCACGCCCATTCAATAACCGCGGCAGATTTGGAGCTGCGACACCAAACTCCATTTCACTTATTATGTGTGTCTGTGTTTTTTTGTGTTTTTTTTTTCTTTACGTTGCGCTACCATCTTTCTTTCTTGTTCTTCATGTGATTTACGGTTGAGCTGATCGTGAGCCCGATTTTACACGCGTAAGATCACCTCGCAGCTCCAACGAAAGGCTGACCACGCAGAAAACACGTTTCCTCGCGATTATACAGACGCCAAGCTCGCGCTGCTCCGCCGTATTGAGGTATGTGCGAAAGTCTGCAGGGGCGATTCACTTGCAGAACCCTAGTGAGTCCGCTACCCTTTCCTTAAAGGGACACCAGAGAGAAAAACGACTTTTCTCATTAGTACATTGCTCTTTCGCAATACCAAAATCACCACGCTTGCCGCAAGAAGACGATTGGTAAGCGAGAAAACGCGCAAAAAGAAAATGCCGGTGGCGACGACTGTTTGATATTCCCGTGCACACCAAACGCCGTGACGTTATATATTTTGCGTCATAGATTTTGACGACGTCTACTGTGTCCCACGCAGTTTGTAAACCGTAAAAAAAAATGAAGTACATGTACCTCTTAGTGATCCATAGACATAGCATGTGAAGTTTCAGGAAATTTAGTTGAGTCAATCGCCCCACAATACGACAAATACACTTGGAAATCCGTGACATAAAACATGGAGATTTCAGCCCGAAATTTGAAAATGGAACTTTGACCATGATTTTCTTCTCTACTAGTAAACGTATGATTTCGAAATTAATGACATTAGAGTACCCAGAGTACATTTTATCAATCTGAAGCGATTCATTGTTTTACTTTAGTGTCCCTTTAATTTGGTATATAACTCAACAACGTTGCTTGTTGGGCGAGTTGGAACAAGTCAGTCATAATGATATTTAGCGCAAACACTAGACAACAGACAAAGGAGAGGACGTAGATGCGTCTACGTCCTCTCCTTTGTCTGTTGTCTAGAGTTTGCGCTTAATATCGTTATGACCAATTTGGTATATTTGACCCGCAAAGCGCGAGAGCCCGAGGAGAGTGGTTTGCGTTTTGCGCATGCGTCCTGGCGCCTCGCAAATTTCTTGGGTCCCCAATTCTAAACCTCTCTAGTGTTTTGCCGGAGTTGCCGCTCGCGTTTTCCCAAAGACGCTGCAGCGCCTTCCTTTGGGCGGCGAACAAAACCGGAGAGCGCGCGACCTCAAGAGAAAATAAAGCCGGCACTTGGAAGTGGCACGTGAAGCAGGCGCCCGCGTTTGCTGCTGGCGTCGATTCTGCATGGTCACTAAAATGAAGCTTCATTTGGGTCTAGTTGGCACATATTCCTGAAGCTGAAATTACAGCACAAACACACTTCTTTGTCCTTCTTACTTCTTTACTTCTTTGTCCCCGCACCCATCTAAATATAATTTCATGTCTTCGCGTATCTAATACACTAACATCCTTGTTACACGTTTTGGTTAGAGCTATTGTTGTGTACGCATGTGCGGTAAGGTTGCCTTGGGCCTTTATATGCGTTGGCGCACGAAATAATAAAGCAGTTGTTAGTCAGCGCTTGTGTTGTACGTCCCTTTTCTTCGAGGGCGTCTTGTGCGTTGGCGCTGTAATTTTAGCCTCCGGAATCTGGTCACGGTGTAAGATATATACTGTGATTCTGGTGAAGTCGTCTCGTTTCTACCCTCCTGTGGGATAAGCCTACAAAAGCCAAAGCGTTCCCGCTAGCTTGCGCCACCACGAGCCACGGGACGCGCTCTTCATTTTCCCTGGCCGACTGGCCACGAGTGGCACGGCGCTACAACCCACAAATGGAAAACTAGGTCGCCAGCGATACGACGCAAACGCAGCGCGGTCAACGATGCAGCATGGCCCGTGCCACGCATAATTTTAATTTTGCCACGTGTGGCGTCCCGTGCGTTTCCCACAACGGCGCGTGCGTTTGTACTCTGTCGTTAGTATCCTGGAGAACGAATGACGCATGACGTAATTGTCTAAGGCAGCGCGATGCGGAGTGAGGGGTCGCTGATTCGAATCCCTCGGTCGCGCTTCGGAATTTTTTCTTCTGAGTTATTTTTATTTGTGGTTTTCATGTATATATACAAACATATACATATACGGGACATGACGGCGATGGCCAGGGCGAAAATCCCCGACAGTGTCCATATAGTTGATATCGCAATAACAAATAAAGAAATAAACAAACAAACAAAAATTTTGTTGATAACCGTCTTTAGTGATTAGGTGATCCCTGGTTAGGATTAGGCTGTAAAGCGACCAACACAGGTGGAAAAAGAAGGAGAATGGAAGACGACGGCTTTCGCCTTCGAGTCGTTTAAGGCGAATACACCGTGCGACCTTTTTTAACCCAACGAAAGAAGGCACTGCTACGCTGACAGGCGGAGCGATATGCAGCGTCATGCTGATATATTCGGGCAAGAAGGTGAAGCTCTACGACCTTGACTTACTGTAACTTAGAGCTGTTCACGTAGACCTGGGCAGCCCAGCTCTAAGTGAACGCTGGGGAAGTGCAATGCACGCACTGTCCCCGTGTTTCTCTTTTCGCAGCATTTTTTTTTGCTTCCGCACCTCGGGATCGGCTCGATACCGGCGTTTCGCTTGTGTTTCTCTGACTGTCACCTTGGGATTTTCTTTACGTTGTTGCCGTTTAGCTGCTGTGTCCCGTTTTCCTAACGTAGGGTTGAGAACTCGACGTAGTTGTTCTTCCTCTGCTCGCTTAGCCCTGACGGCGGTATGCGCTCTCCATCGGCACTGCCCTTCTCGGGCGAGCGCGCGCTCTCGTTCTCGGCGAACCTCCTCAGCGGCGTCCACGGCGGGAAAGAGCAAGTGCGGAGACCTTGCCCGACGAAGACGCGCGCTATCACCCGTGGCGCAGTTTCCGCGTTCATGCAGTGGCAGCAGTGGTCGCTCTCGGTCAGTCGGCGCTGCACACGCGACAGGGACACCATCAGCCCGGCCGAAGCCACGGGCTCATGCGGCGAAGCTCGGCGGCTGTTTCGATTGGAACTGCGTGACCACGCCGCCGTTCGCCTTCGGTCTATAAATTCATTGCACTTAAAATCCGGATTGATGGCTCTCTATGACTCTCATGATCAGATGGTATCGATACAGGACGAACAAATGAGTAGGGTAAGATAATACAGGTATCACGCAGCACGAATAAACGACGGGCATAGATGCAAGGCGATGCTCGTAGCATCCATGTCTCCAACCACGTGAGGTTCTAGGGAGGCCCACCGCGTCGCGTCGGAGCGACCCGAACATAACTCCGCATTCTCGAGCAAATGACCAGTGCTCAATGAAGAATTTAGACGCACTTTTTCACACAAGACGCTCCAACATAGATACATATACCACGATAAAGTGGATTGCACAGAGCCCCCGGGCAATCTTCTCCGAACAGCACGTGCGAGTATGCTGCCGGCATTTTATACTCTGTGTATAGATTGTTATCTAATTTCCCCGACACCCCAAAGTCGTCGAGCCGAACGAAAACACTCGCTGATTAATCAGAGGGCCCTTTCTCCTCTGTCTCTCTCTCTCTCCCTCACACACACACACACACACACACACACACACACACACACACACACACACACACACACACACACACACACACACACACACACACACACACACACACACACACACACACACACACACACACACAACACACACACCACACACACACACACACACACACACACACACACACACACACACACACACACACACACACACACACACACACACACACACACACACACACACACACACACCCGCGCTACGCTCTTAAATCACGCGTTTCTTCCACAGCCTCTCGATTTCTTTCTTTACAGTATATACTCATTTTAAAGGCTGTTTGCACTTCGTTGAGGCGTAGACGGCGTTTAAAAGGCAAGTGTCAACACTTCCATTTTATAGCGAAACAGAATTAATTAGCCGGGCCCCGCCCCCGGGGTTCATCGGTTGGGAAAGCGGCATGATGTTCCAGTTTTTTTTTAATGGCAGTATTACTCTCAAGCCTTTTAACGCGAAACTTCCGAAAAAAAATGTCAAAGAAAAAAGCGAGTGACGTTAATTCGGAGGAAGAAACACCGAGATAGGCTGCACCGTGTTAAGGGCTGTGAAATTGATAACACTTAGTTTGGCTGGCTGTTTTTTGTTTTTTTTTAGAAAGTAATCACCCGTGCTTTCGTAGAAATGTCGCCTTTTTTGGCGCTTCCTGTGAAAGCGGATTATAGATTCGTGTCTTTTATGATCGTACGCACCGCTGAGGGCACGTGAAACAATGGTCCGATGGCCGAGGTGGGGTCGTTCTTGATGTATTTCCTCTGACCGAAAACAGACCAAACAGTTGCTTTATTAACATGCTGGGTATAGCATAGTTAAATATTGAATATAGTTAGCGTTAAGAACTGTTGAGCCGGCTTCTCGCGTTATGAATCCTCATTCACGTACTTTTGTATCAGAAAATTCCGTGTCCGTTTGACTCGACTTTGCGTGGGCATTAGTGTTATGTTGTGTTAGGGTATTATATTGTCTTCTTTGTTACGTTGAGTAAAGTTTCTACTTCTTTGTGTCACTTTTATTCCTTATAGCGATACTTTCAGGGAGAGTGTTTAATTTATCAGCGATGACTTCATGTTTCAGCGCGATTACTTGCTCATGTCTGTGGCCTTCATTATTTAAACCTGCAGTAGCAACCACTTGCTAGTTTCAGCGAGTCGGTCGATCTTGCCGCTAACTTGCAGCAGCGCGGAAGTTTGCGAGTACTTATTATTTATTTATTTGATTTCCATACACAAAAACAAATGGACACAGAGGAAAGTGGTAGAGAGAAGGTGACAAATGCCAGCTAGAGGAGCAGAACGGCTGCCTACTCTTTCGGGAGGAAGTAAGCGATAGAGGAAAGGGAGAGAGAGAGAGAGAGAGAGGAAAGAAAAGAGGAGAGTAGAAAAAAAATCATGACGAAAACCTGGACGAAAAAAGTAATGACAGCAAACGAGGACAAACATAAAGAACGAACGCAGAAGGACAAGCGGTGAACTGCCAAATGAAATTTTATTGAAAGAACACCAGCTTATCGCATCTCAAAAAAATAATAATAATTAAAACTCCAGCAGTAATCGAATTCATGTCTACGTATAGAAACGCATGCGCTTCATCTCTTATGGTTGGCTTTTTTTACATGTTATTAGCTACTGTTCTTTCAAAAAAATTTTCATTATTTAAAATCTTTCGTGAAAAGGATTAGTCGGCGCCATCAAAGGGGATCGCATGTCCTGAACGTCATCTAATAAAGATGCACGAGGAAGCGGTTGGCGTAAATAAATTGTGTCCCTAATTGATGAACGGAAGTAAAAAGTTGACGACATTGGTGCAAGATTAAACAGTCGCTGTGCTATGATCGGCAAATGCTTTGTTAAAAGAAACAAGGTTTGGCAGCATGGTGCATTCTCTCTGACGTTTGAAGGCGAAAGCCTGCTGTGCAGTTAGTGGTGCATGAAGTGACACAGACGGGGACCAGTACTTCTTGCAACACATACCTAGCCGCAGTATGAAAGACACCTGTTGAATTACCTCGAGGAGAGGTTGAGGCGAGGAAAAGACCATCTAGGCCTCCACTTCAGGTGTTGCGGCTGCAAACCAGTCCTTCCCGAAGCAAAAGTTATAGCAAAAGACAAAGATCGTGGGGCAAGAGAAATAATTGAAGCTACAGAAATAGAACGAATCAAGAATGACTGTGTGGGCATGCCATCTCTGACCGTTTCACAAAAAGGAATAGATTTTTTGAACCTTAGGTGATATCTTCGGCACGTGCTTGTGGCGCTTAAAGGTGATACATGTTGACGAGAGGTAGGGGCATCTATCATGTTGGGCTTTTCCTGCTTTATTTTTTGACTGTCCCGGTATATATGTGCCCACATGTAGAAAAATAAAATAAATTGTAAGTCAGCGCTGTTGTCGTCCCTTCTTCGTCTTGTGTCCCGTCAAAATCTTGTTCTGAGGAAAAGACGCTTGACGTTCTCAGCCCCAGTATGAGTGTCACCCATCACCAATCGTATACGCGGTCTCTAACATTCAAAAGCTTCAAGGACAGACGCGACACCTCTTTCCTGAATGTCCAGTGCCCACGCGGCAACGTGATATTGTTCATTCTGTCATGTGGCGAGTCTAAACGTTGGAGAGCTTCGAGCAAACACTTTCGATCTTTATCAAGTACACTGCTCTTCGACAAAGAATTCACAATAGAAATAAAGTACATTTGAACGTACGCCAATCCTGAACCCCGCTGCCCACAAAAACATTAGCTTTACTGCCGCGAAACCGCTACCATGCATAGTTCACTAGTTTTAGTACGACTACTAAGTTCCTAGTGCGGTTACCAACAACTTAGTAACGGACAAACCATTCGATTTAGTACTATTCACTTACTAACCACTGCGGGTAGCGAATTTCACTGACCTCTATTTTACTACCATGAATTACTAAGAAGTTAGTGCTTTTTGTGCGAAGTAAATGGTTTGTATTTAGTTAGTGAATATGCCGACCTTTTTGTTCTAAAGCTGTGTAAGGCCATGAAGAACGTAGCAGCGACTTAAAATCAAAATATGCACATATTAACAAAGGGCTTCTTTTTTAACAGGTTTTTCTTAACTTCTCGCGTATGAAGCGCCAATCGTTGCTTGTTTAAAAAGATTTTCTTCCAAGGTTCGTTCACAAGTGAGAGAATTCTCGAGTTCAAAGGCTTCTGGAGGTTAAAGTAATGGCCTCTATATGAAGAAAGCACTCAAATATTGCTTTAATTTGCAGCGCTTGGTTTCGAACATCATTCCTTAATTAAAAATGCAACCATAGTTGCATGATTTATTCCGAGGATACTTGTCCTTGAACAATTATACACAAATTTCTGCAGAATAATGAAAGCTTGCCTACAGGGAACAGCCTGTGATTGCTGCCGCATAAATATATGCATCACCACGCAGCACAAATGTTTTCAATATTGCTAGAAGAACAGAACTGAATACCACTGATGACAATCTTCGCGAAGATTACCTACTAGACGTCGCCAGCTAAAAAAGTAAGGATTGTTTTAATGCAACGAGGCGAATGAGCGAAGACGAAACAGTCTTCTGGTAGTAACGTCTGCCGTACGCGTTTGACAAAGATGTGGACGTCTTGTAAGAATTCTTCAACGTGGGACACTTCAGCAACACACCGTCTGAGCAAATCGAGTGATACATCAGAACCAAAGTAGGCGCGACGATAATTGCTTTCATGTTTTCAAATTGATGCGACTGCCTTACGGCTTAATCGCGCCGCGAAGCACCACTGTTTCTATGAGGTGCAGTTTCTTCATCGAGTAATTGCGACGCCGCACGTGGACACAATTTCCTAACGAAAGAGGGGATGAAAAAATGTTCCAGGCAATAAACTGCACTTGTCTATAAAAAAGCGATCAATTCCGAATGGCACGTACTTGAGTTTTGCGGGCACTTTCTCGATTATTAGACGTCGGATGGACCTGAAATCCTTCGGCAGTTTTCGATTCTTAAGGAAGGACACGCACGGACGAGCAGACGACATAATGACAAAGCAGACGACGTACTCTTGCAATCTGGACGCTAATAATCTTCGAGAACGATTGCAAAAGACGTGCCGCGGCGGCATTTGCCGAACAGAACGTCTAAGTGGTGCACGTGTAACCAAAGGAACACGAAATCAAATACGTATCCGGCTCTAAAGATTTGTTCCCCAGCGACATCCGGGGCTTCAAGTATGCCTTGTATAAAATAGAGGAGGATGAGGAGTTCAGCGCGCAGTGCTAATTACGGTAACGAACGTACGTCATCAGACTCTCCGATGCCTCTAGGGGGTTGCGCCGGGGAAGGGGGGCACGTGCCGTTGAAGGGGTGGTGTTGGTTAACAAGTTTCGCCATCGCCGACCGTGCTTTCAACTTCGGCCGACGTCGAAGCACATACACGCATTGAAATGTTTGCGCACGCACTTAATGCGCGCATAATTATACGTCTTGACCAATAGCGCGCAATGCTTGCGGAATGTCAAGTTGTCCAGTAGAACGCGAAAACTGGAACTCGTGCAGTATGGAAACGTATTGTACGTGGACAACGCGCAGCGGTAACACCGCGTGGACAACGCGCTTGTCGGCAACATTTAAGGCTCATGTAGGCCTACACACACACGCATACGCACAGACAGATAGATAGATAGATAGATAGATAGATAGATAGATAGATAGATAGATAGATAGATAGATAGATAGATAGATAGATAGATAGATAGATAGATAGATAGATAGATAGATAGATAGATAGATAGATAGATAGATAGATAGATAGATAGATAGATAGATAGATAGATAGATTACAAGCACGACAGCTATTCCACCGGAGGGCAAATGATGAAATCTGCTGACTGACGATAACGTTTAACGTATATGAAGTTGTATAAGGTCCGCGCAGCTTTTTATAGACGGGCTGTGTGTTTTCGACGTATATCTATGTATATGTATAAATTATCCTCAGGACATTCAGTTCCGTTTCTAAAACACATACTTCGCGTGATACAAAGGAATGCGGGCACTTTATAGGTACGCGGATTTCATGTAGTTGAGCGCCCGCGCGATTTACAGCGAAAGCTGCTATGGGATCACAACAAGAGTGCCGTAGTTGTCCACCGCCGCCGCCGCCGGTGTCCGTAAGCGCTATCGCGCGAAGTAAGAAAAAAAATGAAATAAATAAAAAATATCCAATATTGGATAGGATTTCAACCTCGGTCCTCCGCGTGGAAGTCGAGTATTCTACCACTGAGCCATGCTAGCTTTTTTTCTTTATTGCCTCACACAAGTATTTTCACATACAAGTCGTAAACCAGGGAACAGTACAATTATACACCATCAGCTGTTAGCTGACTGCATGTTAAAATTTTGACATGTGTAACAACGATTCTACTCTGGAGACCCTCTCCGGTACTTTCTGCATTTCGACAAAACGAGACACACCTTCGCAGAAGTAATCGCGAACAGGTCTAACTTCCACATCGGCATTGTGAAAGGCCGTTCGGGTTCGCCATATACTATGCAGGCCCAGGAGGTAAATAAGGTCTTAAGGTACGCCATCTTTACTAGTTAAAACATGGTTAGAACATGAAAGATTTTTTTGTTCCTTGGGGCACAGATTGTTTCCTATGCAAAAAAAACCGGAGACCATTGAACAGCTTTTTATAGACCGCTGGAGTGGGTTGTTTTTCTGTGATATATTACAGAGAACACAAAACAAGAAGTTAGCGTTAAATCCACAATGGACGCCCGTTTCTCTACGTTTACCTCAAAGCTACGCTGGTGTTCGAAACTCATTTGCAAAAAGACCCTATACAGGCGTCATGTCGGGCAAGGAATCGCGTTAAGATATCTAATATCGCGAGACAGAAGAGTAAAATAACAACCAGGCGTCACACAATGCTAATTGCGAAACGAGTGTGTGGTTTAAAGTTTCCCACCCACTAAAAAAAAAAAATGCCCCCACCTCCCCGAAGGGAATCGTGAGGAAATGCGAATGCATTTCTTGCGCCGAGAGAGGGTACCGTCGCCGTCAGACATTCGCCTTTACCGACTTCTGCCATCGGGGGGGGGGGGGGGGAGGTGATTCTTAAAAGGAAGAAGGAAATGAAAATGGAAATTGGGTGTGGAGTGCACGATAACTGTCTCTCAAGTGAGGACACCTCAACCGATACTCACGGGGGATTGGGGATTAAAGGGACAGTGAGAGTGAAAGGAGTATGGTAAAAGAAGAAAAAGAAAGGTATGAGTGAAAAAAAAAACAGTGAGTGAGCGAACGGTCGAGAGTGAGGCGCGAGCGGACGGGAGAGTGGGGCGCAGGGAGGAGAGAGCGAATGGCGAGAGAAGGAGCGGCGAAGCACTGCACCTACCCTCTCCTACACTCTCTCGCACCACATGTTCCGGTTGCTAGGGGCGAGGATAAGCGCGCGCGCCCGCAGCTGTTGCTATGGGAGAGGGCGCCGCGGACAACGCCGGATGCCTCGCATAGCCCGACTAAGAAATGCATTCGCATTTAAAAGTTCTGATCCATAACTCATCAACAGCCCTATGCAGCACCAACACAGTGCACATAATGCCTCACAGATGTGTAGCGGGTACCTCGCTTATCCGCAGAAAGACAGAGTGGCATAGTGGGTGCTTTGGTACTTTACGAAAATTGTGATTTATGGTGTACTGGATACCACAGAGTTGACCAATATTAACTAGAGGGAACTCTGGCGCTGCGATCGTTCAGCCACCATGGGAATGATGGGTAGTACACGTATTTGCCTAGTCTTCGTACTTGCGGGCTTCGAACGCACTTGTGGCTTTGTTTATTGTTGTGTTTTGGTTTTGTTTCGGGTGAAAGAGTGGATCGCTGTGAACTTCCTGATCAGACTTGAATTGGTGAGCCTAAAAAAGTCAAGTGGTGAAGTGGAACTGCTGAACGTTTGCTGAACTCCGTCCTGCGACAAAGCGGATGTATGCCACAAGCATCTAAACAGAGCCGAAAGAACGAAGATTAGACTAATCCGTAAACTACCCATAGTTCTCATGCTGGCTGAAGCGCCATGCATTGCAGCTCCCATAGACACTAGCGCCAGAGTTCCCTCTAGTGTACTTATAGGAAACTCTGTGGTGGATACCTTGCGTGTGTACTTGTATTAGATGCCCCAAGAGTTTGTAACGGGCTCTGAAGAGGCCGCTCTTCGAGCTTTCTCTGGGACTGTGCTGCGCGTTGGGCGCATGCCTGGCGTTTTTAACAGCGAAGCGGTTTGGCAAATCGTTCCATGTGAGTCGATCACAGAAAACTATTTCTTAACTGGTATGTGCCCCTGTGCCGCCACCTGAGAAACAGTACAGAGAGAGTGAGAAACAAATTGAAAAACAGAGAAACGGAAAGAAAGATATAAAGAAAGAGGAAGGGAAAAATTCTAGCCGGAAAAGTCTTTTCGATGCGAGATTCGCACCTGCCTGCCCTCGATCCGAAGCGAGCCTTCCAACCACTCGGCTATCCAGGCACGCTAGGAGAGCATAGCATAGCCTTGTATAGTATAGTGCAGCAAGGAGTTGGGAAAGCAAAGTGATGTCAGGAGGAGAGATGTGATGGTGATGAGGAGGGAAAAGAGGAGGAGCGAAAGTAAAGCGTAGCACAGAAAGAATGAGAGAGAGGACTAGATAGTAAGAAATGCAGAAAGAAAATGAGAGACAGAGATAACATCAACGAAAGCGAGAAAAAAGAAGAGAGCAGAAAGAAAGAGAAAGCAAGCATCGCGTCGTCTAGCGACTAGTTACCGCACCACCTGGCCAAGCCACGCATACGCAGTAGCTAAGCCATGACCACCAACGGAGACATTGCGCACAACCTCCTCTCTATAGTGCATAGCCTGGAGGAGAAAGCCGCGCATCTCGAAGCTAGTCGTGTCGGCCGACGGAGAGCGCGAGCGGCTACGGGACCGTGCTTGGATGTGCCGAGCTTTGCGTGACTTAGTGCAAGCTGCCCGTAATTTTTTTGTGCCATACGAAATTGCCTAATCTATACAAACCCTTTCAGTTCCGCGTGGGTGCGTTTCAGTAATAGTTTCTTAACGTGCATTCGAGATTACGCAGTGGAGTCTCGACTTTTTCGCACATATGAAAGGCCGTACGACGAAATTCTAAATTCGTGTTGACTTGAACAGGCTTAAACCTAGAACGATAAATCATTTTTCAAGAACTTCATTGCTGTCGTTTGGCAGTGCGTAGTTGATTATTAAGAACAAGAAAACAAGACCACACAATTTTTTATTAGTATTCGCGCCAAATTCAAGCGACAATTTGTGCGAGCTCACGCATTTTAATATGAAAAATCCTGGAACAAGGGGGTTTCGCTAGAGCCAATCTTTCGCCAAGTGGTTTTGTATTCAAGGCAGCTGAAGAAGGCAAGACCCCTTGCCGAAACGTCACCTCTAGCGACACGTCCTATTGAAGGATTTTTCGTCTCTTCACGCCTCCATCTTCGCCTGAACTCGTGCTAGCGCCGTTGTCAGCAGTTGCCCTGCGGGCTTGCTGTGAAACGGACGCGTATCGTTCTCTCGGAGGAAGAAGAGCGGCAACTGAAGGAGCGCCAACGCGCACAGAGGCAAGAATGGGCGCGAAAAGAACTTGAAGCCGCTGCCGCAGAACGTGTAGCCGCAGTCGCTGGCTTCCGTCCTCGCCGTACCGTGGAAGGGTGCGGAATTTTCGTAAAGGCGATGCCATGAAGTAGGTGAGCCTCAAACACACTGGCGTGCACATGGTGTGTGAATGAACGTTGAATGAAAATTCACCGAGCCGAGTTCCGCGTTTTCAATACCTTGTATCACTCTCAAGAGTAGCTTCTGGCTACTTTTCGCGTTCTTTTCACTGTATACGTAGTGTCGTAGATACGCCGTCGTCAGGCGCCTTCTATTCAATGCATTAATGCAGACTCTAACAGTGTGCGCTTTGAGGCGAAACTATCTCTTTCAAATTCAGTCTCTCCAATTACGAGATATAAATGGATTTCTCTAAAAACTTGAAAGTTTTGGGTTCATTTGTGAAAAGAGGGCACCAACATTCCTTTAAAAAATGGGAAGGGAATGGCATTTCTGATTATTTATTCTCTGCGTTGAAAAAAGAGAACGATTTGAAAAACTGCATTGACTTCTGATAGCTAGACCAGGAGTTCTATAATGAAAATTTGCTGGAATTTCCGCTATTGTGCTTCTTAGGAAAAGGAAACGTGCTGCTTCTCGATATGCTAACAGGGTGGTGTCTGGAATGGTTGAATACTGCATTGAGCAGTAGTCTATGACAGCAAGCCCTTTGCAGCCGCCTTGAAGACGGTTTCGGATAAATGACGTAGCGTGCAAGAATTATGGCGTCAGGAATGTTGGCGGCAGTACTATCTTCCTGAGAGTTATTTGGCGTCTTTCGGTTTGTCACCCGGCCATCCTAAACCAGTGGACATAACTCCCCCCCCCCCTCCCCCCAGAAAGTTCCGCTGCTTACAACGTGATATTGCGTTACCTCCGGGATCGGCGCACCTTTGACCAAGCGACGATACCATATAATGACGTCATACTGACGTCACAAATTTTAATTGACTGGGACGTCATGACGACGTCAGATTATGACGTTGACGGAGCCGCCGACCGTCACTTTTCGTGTCTGGTGAGGCTTTCGCATTAAAAAGAGATCATACAACAAGAAAACGTATGACAGCATAGCTGCTCATAGAAGGAGCGAGTTTTGCAGTATGACACGTCTAAACGCACTCCATGGTCTAGCTGCAAAGAAGTTCTCTAAATTTTCTCTTTTCAGCACAAATGTGTGCCGGTACATTTTCGACGAGGTGGCAGAAACGAAAAAAGAAATTATTCGCTCACTACCATCTCTTCTTTTCGTGTTCATCGGGGTTCCTCGCCCGTATTTGCGCATCGCAAAGTGGCCGTGATCTTCAGGCCGAGGCCCGACGCGGGTGCAAAAAACACTTCGATTTGTGCGAACATCCTAGATGCTCTTTCTTTTCTGTTGCTGCGGCTACGCGAAAACAGTTTGGAACATGCACGCGGGTCCTCTTCTTCTGTGTTCTTGTTCTCAAGTTCAACTTTACTCACAACGCCCGCAGAATGACGCCCAGCGCGAGAACTTTTTCCCGGACTCGTTCAATTTTCGACCGCCTTTCTGCGAGCATTCTAAAGAGCTCTTTCAGGCGTTCTTTTTATCATTATTTCTGCATCAAGTGTGTGCACGAGGTAATTCATTCGGCACATTGCATCGCTTGTATGCGCACTTTCTTCAGAATGGAAGGCGGCGATGACATTTAAATGGCACCGGCTCTTTTTCCTTTTGTTAGGGCTTGAAAGCCATCTAAACTGAACAGTTAAGAGTTTAGCCTTGCTCCGTGGCGCCATTTATACTCCTCTACCGTGATGGATGAAGCCTTTAGGCACGAGGAATTTTCTACGGGAACGACGATAAAATATACGTGATCATCTATAAATGCGCATACATTCATAGGGAGTAAACCGGGATCTCTGTCGACCATGTTTCGCGGCCAGCGTAGGCGTGCGTCCGTGGCCTGAAGAGCATGGTGGAAATTCAAGATATTCAGACCTATTTTGCATTGATCCTCCTCTTGAATTCCGGATCTCTTTAACGTTAAATACAAGCAGGGCGTTTGAAACGCTGGTGCGCCGCCTCCGGCTGGGTACCGCGTACACAAAACACCTTTTACTTAAAATTTCGCGAGCAGAGAGTCCCGAATGCGCATGTGGACAGTAGATAAAGATGTACAACATATTGTTACGGGAAAGACACAGACTTGAATATGTAAAGATGTATTTACAACTGGTAAGGCGAGCAGCGCGGCCGATACAACAGATCGCGCCAGTCTGTCTTTGGTCCTCTTTCTGTTCGTCTTCTTGATCGCGATGCCACTGATACCTAGCATTACCCCCGGCGGTAGAAGCACGTACCCGAGCTTTAAAGGTCGTTTTCAGAAGCAGTGTTGTAGGGCTTGAGCCGTGAGGCGTGAACAACAACACTGGACCAAACAACAGATGACGATGGACAGGTGGGCCAATCTCATAGCTAACTTGTGTTACTCGACGCAGTACACGGTAAGGTCCCGTGTAACGAGACAAGAGTTCTTCAGAGAGGCCCACCCTACGATGCGGGGATTAGAGTAGCACAAGGGTACCGGGAGCGAAATGTGCGGCTCGATGTGAACCATTGTACCGACGTCGTTGGTTAGTCTGCGACGCCGTCAGCCGAGCGCGGGCGAGCTGACGGGCACGATCGGCTTGCGTGATAGCGTCGCGAGCATACTCACTGGTCGACGCGGTATTGGCTGAAATGATTGTGTCCAGTGGTAAAGTCAGCTCACTTCCGTACAATACGTAAAAAGGTGAAAAACCTCCTGTGTCGTGGCGCGATGAATTGTACGCAAAAGTTGTGTAGGGCAAGGCAAGATCTCAGTCTCGGTGGTCCGGCGATACAGAGCGAGCATATCCGAAAGAGTGTGATTAGAGCGTTCCGTGGCGCCGTTGGTTTGAAGGTGGTAAGCAGTGGTCAGGTTGTGCTGCGTGGAACAGGAGCTCAGGATGCCGGCGATTACTTGAGATAGAAATGTGCGGCCACGGTCTGTGAGCCGATGTCTTGGGGCACCGTGAACCAATATAAGGTCCCGTAGCAGGAAGTCTGCAAAGTCAGTTTCACAAGTTGTCGGTAGAGCTCGCGTAATAGCTTAGCGTGTAGCGTAATTAGTAGCCACAGCTATCCACTCGTTTTCCACTGTTAATGCGGGAAAAGGACCAAGCAGGTCTAACCCAAAACGGTAAAACGGTTCCGTGGGTATGTCGATTGGTTGGAGATGGCCAGCGGGTAGCAGCGACGGTGTTTTTCAACGTTGACATAACTCACATGTGGCGACGTATCGGCGTACCGAGGGGGTGAGGTATGGCCATAAGAAACGGCCGCATACGCGCTCATACGTGCGAGATACACCAAGGTGTCCAGCTGTGGGCGCATCCTGAAGTTCAGCGAGAACACTGCGATGTAAATGCTTAGGCACGACAACAAGAAGGTCATGCCCGTCAGGTCAGAAAATTGTTGGAAATTACTGAGAAAACCTTTGTAGTCTGATTTTATGCTTGTAATTTGGCCGTGTCGCGTTATGTGTCGCTTCATATACGAATTCAATCTGTGTCCCTGTGACTGGTCTTTGCCAATTTCAATGCTGCTATGTGACTGGGCTTTGTGTAGTGCTATTTGCAGCGTATACGGTGTGCATGTGACTGAATTTTGTGTGAACTATGAAGTGTTATCGTTTTTTGTCTTTCTTTCCTTTCTTTCTCTCTATTTTTCTCTCTCTTTCTAGCTGTTTCTTTCTCCCCTCCCTCTTTCTCCCTTTATTTCTCTTCCTCTCCTTACTACTTCTCTCGCCCATCAGGGTTATTGCATCGCACGCCGGACAAATCGGCCCTCGTGTTCAAGGAGCGAAGCAGAAGATGAAGAGGACGAAGACAGCGCGTGCCGGTTCATGATGATGATAATTTTCTGGTGTCGCCACACGACATAACGAAAAGCTTAAACTTTCCGCTGTAAAAAAGGGAAGTGCCCACGACTGCAGAAGAAGACCGACTCGTAAAGTGCATAGAGGGGAATTTTCATCGCTTGTAGAGGGCAGCCATCTTTGGCCGTTGGGATGCGGGTCAGCTTGAGCGAACGAGCACGACGACAGCGTCCGGCCTGTCCTTATCGCACGCATGCCGCCAGTGTTCCTTCGCCGTCAGCAATGACGTAACCACACCCGCAGCCCCTGTGCGTTCCATGCAGCCGTGTAATAACCGGGGTGAAGGTTACGTATACGTGCTCTAAACGCGGATGCAAGAGTAAAATAATCTGTTCCACCACCTACTGGAACTCCTGACCTGCAAATATGTCCCCACTGCCGCGCGCATGTTCTAGTTCATTCCATGCGCTAGGGATGGAACGTATGAGTGGTGTGACCCTAGCCAGCAGCTGTTAGCTGACGTCAGCGTCAGGGCTTGTGGTGATGTTTCGGCCAGCACCGAGCACCCATATCGTGTAATTATTACGCATAAATGCAAAATAGCTCGAAAACGAATATATGAAACGTGATTTAGGAATTCGTTGCATTTGAATGGGCGCCTGAGGAAACGGCATCATGTAGGTCGTCCTACACCACGCAAGTCTACGGCTTTATACTTTAGTCAACCAATACACGATAAATGCGTAAACGAACTGAATAGCCTACTGAAGCCTCTTTTTAATTTTGCGAAAAGAGTCCCATATATGACGACATTTTGTCACAGAATATGGGTGTTCTCATTCCAACGCCGTTCAAACGGCCGCAGAGTAGCACGCGAACAGGTTACAGAAGCACCACCAACGGCCAGTTGTTGAACGATAGCTGCGACACGCGCTGCCATAGAAGCCCCGCTATCTGTGCAGGTCAGGAGTATAGCAGGCCGTGATCTGGTCTATGCTGTGCTATGATACGCCCACCACGAATGTTTTTCGTGTTTCGCTATTCCGTCTGTAATCGGAATTTACGGTGGATCGTATTTTGCTCTTGGTGAACGCGCCGTTGGCGAGGTGTATTGTGTCGCGAATGAACGCATTCCTTTAAAAGTGAAGTGACTGAAGAACACTCGACAAGCATTGGCTCCTTCGACCTTGATGCGACAGCGATGACCGAAGGGACAGTGCCACCAAGCCAGGAAACGTTGTGCAATGGGAGCCTGCAAAGATTACCGTGAGTGTTTATTGATTCATCGATTGATTGCCTTGTTACCGTCTACTGCAAAGATTTAGAAGGCGCAGCGTGACGAGAGAAAGTGTTCGACGTGAGGTGAGTTGCGCTCGCGCCAAGGTTCGCGCGCTGGCATATTTCCTGCGATCCTGAATAATAAGTATAGGGCGCTCATATTGAAAAAAAAAACTATGAAAAGGAATTAACTGTACCAATCAGAATACACCTCCGTACTTAACGTAAATTCAGATCTTTCCCACCTGGTTGCCAGTAAAGAAAATAAAAAAAAGCGACATAAGTGTGAGCGTGGGTCGACATCTGCAATTTTCATGCGTTTTGGTTGTTGCAGTAACATACGGAAGGCTCCGTTGTGAATCGAATATTTGGTGTAGTTGCGCATCGGCATTTGGACAGCTCCTTGTGATTGTTATTCGTAATGGTTTTGGATGCGCGTGGTATCTGTGATGGGTTATGTTCTTTTTTCTGTTTTTTTATTGCAACAATCGATGCCGCTTGTGTATTGGTTATAAATTCTTTTGTTGTCTTTACCCGATAAAGGTAAGCTCTTGTTAGACGTTTTCAACCGATTACCCGTTACTCCGGCTTGAACGCAAAATACTCAATAGTAATATGGAGTGCCACGTGACATTTGAGGGTCCCCCACCTAAGCAGCAGAAACGGTGATACAACGCAAAACCGGCGGCAAGTGACTGGCTTTGGTGGCCAACTGCATTAGTAGTGACAATGGACAACGCTACCATGTCCTGCGTTCAATACTCCCGCGATGGTATTTAAATATTGCAAAGGTGTACATATGTTTTCTCATCTTTGATAAAAAACCATTTCTAACCTTTCATGATGAAAGGAACATGTTATTGGCGTACGTGTAATGACGCGGAAACATTTAATGACGACAAAGCAAAAAGTCGAAAGCAATGTTTCGTACACATCAAAAGTATGAAATCGTTCAGCAGCCATAAAAGAAAAAGTGAATGATAACCGCACGTACTAACGCCACTGCGCCATTAAGTCTGCTATTCTCGGCAGCTTAACGGGTAAGCGCATTAGTGAAGGAGGTGCTTCTTTCGTCCTTAAAAAAAAGAATCCCCACTCGACCAAAGCAATTCCTATACGATGGAGTGTCTGTAGACTCAATGTCCCTTAACACACCAATCGTTTTTCATGTTTTTTTTATTTCGGTACACGTACAGGAAGAAAGGCCGGTAGCGTTAGGAAATCAGTGAGGCGACGCTTTTAATCCGCTTCTCAATCTGAGCCGTAATCAGTCGCTGAGATAAACGGTCATATAGGCTCCGGATTAGTAAAGCGCTTCATCTTGTTTTAGCCTCGGCGCAAGAAAAAAATAGTCTTCGCTATCGCACAAAACACTCGCGCGCTTTCTTTTTTTTTTCACAGCTACGACAGTAGTCCAGAGTTTATACCCGGGGCCTGATCCGCAGCGTGAGGACTTCCGGACTGCTTGACATCGGTGAGATAAGAAATAGAGTAGATTTGGAAACTACACGAATGCTTAGCTTTCTTTTTTGTCACGGCTTATAGAAACTCGGTGATTTGGCGGCGTTGCGTTTGGACCAGTCGCGAAGGAAAGAAAGAAAAATTCCGAGCCCTTTCAATACTGCGAAGATCGAAGCCAGGGAAGCCAGCGGCTGTGGCAGCGGATTTGCGTCGTTGTGGCACCCATTCGCGTTTCTGTAAGCCTTGGCGCTCCATCAGTTCCCGCTCTTCTTCCTCCGAGCGAACGACAGGCGTCCGTCCCATAGCGAGTTCAAAGTGCAACTGCTGATGACAGAGATTGCGCAATCTCTACGTCACGACACAAAGGGGCGTAACGATAGGTGGGAAGTGCCACCGCCGAGTATCGCGAAATCGTTGAAAGAAGCATCCGCTGTGGCGAGGGGGGCCGAAAATTGTTGTTCCACGCGTCGTTTTGTCCGTGGACGAGATCCGCCAGAACCTGGGCATATACAGTTTCCATTTAAAAATAAGGAAATTCCGTGAAGATATGCGGCAATCAGGAATGAACTGAAAAACGCAAAGTTGTGTTTTTTTCTTCGATGCCCAAACACACGCCACAGAGATGAGAGGGGCTCATGAAGCTCGAGATGAAACTAGACTACTATTTCGCTCAAAAGAATACTCCCACGGAGAAGAAGCTGTTCCTCTTCTCTTTTGCTTACTAATTCGTTACTCGTGTAAAAAACTTCACCTCCAGTGCGCGTATATGGCGCCTTGTTCATTGTCGAGAAGATATTTATTCTGTGACTTCGGCAGGCTGCCGAATTTTTATAACCAGATTAAGGAGGATAGGAGGAGAAGAAAAACGGAAAGACAGGGAGGTTAGCCAGTTCTCAGACCGGCTGGCTACCCTATGCTGGGGAAGGGGGAAGGGGGAGTGAAAGATGATAGAAAAGAGATGTTAGAAAAAGAAGAAAAAAAAAAGAACAATAGTACAATAAACGACACTGCTTAAAGTCTGTCTATGAGACTAGTTTTGCGCAAAGGATGGTTTCGGCCAGTGTCCTAAGATCTTTTCCTCCGACAGTGGACGATTGTCAAGTCTATTTAACGATTTGGACAGTTCTTCTCTTTGCGCACTGAAGCGAGGACACTCACAGAGAAGATGGGCGATTGTTTCCTCGCAGCTACAGTTATCACATGTCGGGCTGCTGTCCATTCCAATTCGAAATGAGTAGGCCTTCGTGAAGGCCACCCCGAGCCACAGGCGGCACAGGAGCGTCTCCTCAGCTCTAGTTATTCCCGACGGAAGACGGAGCTGTAGATTCGGGTCCAAGTTGTGAAGACGGGCGTTCGTAAATTCCGTCGAGTTCCACTGTGCCAGTGTCAGTTCACGTGCATGGGAACGAAGGTTTGTTGCGGCGTCCGTTCTTGACAGCGGTATAGCTGCACAATGGAGAGCATCATGGGCAGATCGGGCAGCCTCATCAGCACGGTCATTTCCGTAGATACCGCAATGGCCGGGTATCCACTGATAGATTAGGCTGTGGTGCTTCTCAATGGCGCGGTGATGAAGCAGTCTTATGTCAGCGACTAACTGTTCATTTGGTCCATGACGATATGGGGACATAATGCACTGGAGCGCTGCTTTGGAGTCAGAGAAGACTGACCACGCCTGTGGCGTTTCTTCCATTACGAATTCTAGAGCAGCACGGATGGCGGTGAGTTCTGCAGCCGTCGATGATGTCAAGTGCGACGTCTTGAACTTTATGGTGACGGATTTCTCGGGTATGACCACTGCCCCTGCTGAGCTTGTAGAAGAAACTGAACCGTCAGTATAAATGTGAAGGCGTCCACTGTGTTTTTCATGCAGGAACAATAGAGTGGCTTGCTGTAGGGCCAGATGTGACGAGTGTTTTTTCTTTTGTATACCGGGAATGGTTATCAGGGCTTCCAGTGGATGTAGACACCACAACGGCAACGGCGGTCTTGCTGCGTGCGTAAAGTTCGTGGGAATCACAGCGCTATGCGAATCAATAATTCCGCTGAATGCAAAGTGTGGCCTAGCAGCTGGAAGTGAGGCGAGGTGGTGTGATGGAATCCGGGCGGCATGTCTTATGTGCATTCTTAGAGCATCGACGCGAATGTATGCTGTGATGGGGTGATCACGAGCGATGACGACAGTCGCTGCTGAGGACGCGCATCTCGGAAGCCCAAGGCATATCCTCAGTGCTTGAGCTTGAATCGACTGGAGTACGCGTAAGTTTGTTCTTCGGGTCCTGCCCAGTACAGGTAAACTGTAGCGCATGAAGCCGAGGAAAAGTGCAGTATACAGTTGAAGCATCGCTCGTACAGATGCACCCCACGATTTTCCCGAAAGAAACCTTAGGACGTGTGTGATCATGGCGAGCTTCTTTTTCATGTAGGCGATCTGGGGGCTCCAGGACAAGTCGCGATCTATGATTACTCCCAGGAAACGGTGGGTCTTCACGTAGCTGATGAACTGAATGAAACCACGAGGTGAAAGTGTCAGATCTATAAACCTATATCTGGGAACCGTACTGCACCGAATAACGCCCTCTAATGTGGAGGAATAATCAGCCGCCTCGAAAAAAAAGTGTGTGATCAGGAGAGAGAAATGAAGAGGAAGGCCGGGAGGTTAGGCTGATGTTTGCAGCCGGTTTGCTACTTTGCACTGAAGCGGTTAAATAATGGGTCGGAAGAGGGTGTAGTGGAATGAAAGAGAGAGAAAAAAAAGGAAACACGCACACGCACGCACGCACTCACACAGAAAAAAGAACCACACACACAGGAAGGGCGTTCTAATTAACAATCATTCAGAAAGGCCGGTAGAACGCAAGAAGCGCAGCAGCGCTTGCAGGTATGTAAGGTATACTAATCTCGGTAACAACTACAGTAGTTTCTTTACAAGTACTAGCAAAACAAATCAAGCCATCCTCTAGTGTTCGCATTCCTCTCGCCAATTATTTCTATCATTTACCTTTGCTTCCAAAGTAATCATGTCACGACGGGTGCAATATTACAAAGAGCTCCACCGTAACTCGCTCTAAAGTTGACAAGCTTCTTCGGCAACGAACATAACGTTTTTCAGACTACCGAATGTAAGCTGTCGTCAATGCACGGTGGCTTTCGTAGGTTATACCCCTGTCACACGGCCACCACCGAACTTCGTTAAACTCCATCAATGTAAAACTCCATGAGGGAATTCGACGGAGATGGAGTTGTGCCCATGTCACACGGCAATTTTACAAGCTTTGGACAGAAGCCGCAAGGGGTCCATTAGGCGCTGATGTACCTACAGTCTGCATGCAAGATTTCGCGTCTAATCACGCTGAAAACATTCTCAATGGTACGTATGATTATAAAAAGTATAATTTTATCACATCGATAAAAAAAAATTGTATTTATCACAAAAACGTACGTGTACTTGAAAGCATGTTGACAGTAATTTTGACAGGAGTGCTGGCAGCACTGCACGTTTGTTTTGCTACGCGTCTTCTCGACGCGTGCCCATTGTCAAACACACTGCAAGTTGTCGTGGAGCCCCTTGAAGTTGCGCTACCACCCAGATCATGTTGTCCTTTCCAATATCGGCTAGGCACAGGTCTCACGTCCAGTCCATGAAGCATTTGCTGCGGATGGCTCCCACAACAGTCCGCATGTACTGCCAGTCGAGTGTCGGCGTCGACGAAGAAGGAAGAAAACCCGCGTCACTCGATTGCTATTACTATTGGTAGTGCTGAAGTAGAATGAAGAGCACCGCAATAAGAATGGAACGAGATGCACAGACGTAAACACAACGGCGCTAACACTATAACGGCGCACACGGACCCGGAGACACTTATTCAAAATGGCGGCACGACGACTTTTCGCGAGGCCTGGTGCGGAGAGTATGTACATTTATACGCGTTTTCTTTTTTTTTGTTAAATGCACGTTATGACTGGATTATGCAGTGAAATAACTTTCAATATTAATAAAATTCAATATTGTGTTGACTGCGACTGTTTTGTGTTTGCGGTTTTTTCCGTAACTACAGATTACTGGGGACGAGAGTACTCCATTCCGCCGCTAATGGAGATCGCCGAAATCCCTTTGCGAAACGTTCCGTTTAACTTCCTTGGCGTAAGGGAGACCGTGTGACACGGACCGCATCTCCGTTGTCGTAACGACGAGGGAGTTGCACGGAGTTAGCGGGTGCCCGTGTGACAGGGGTATTAGACAGCCACTTGTGTCGCTATCCTATACCTCTTATTGCTCCAAACCGCGCCCATTTCTTTATTAAAAGAGACACAAATCTCATCTTTGGTGCCAGGCTTCTTAGGCTGACGAGAAGAAAACTTCTTTCTTCTTTGATGACACGTAGTCTTATATTTTATTTTGCCAATACCGAAGAAGAAGCGTTTCAAATACGCAGAGGGGGAGCGTAATGACAGTTACGGTGTCCTCGGAGAAATCGACCGACTTTTCGAACCTTAAGAGTATGATTCCGAGGTCATTAGTTTTAATGGCGTCAGATCGAAGTGGTCCTTAGGCCCTCAAGCTCCCGACTGCTGATACCAATGACCATTTTATCTTTTTTTTTCTTTAGGTTACGGCCACAGGCGCATTGACGTAGCCTTAATCTCGCCAATTATTCATTCGCTTCGCGTCTATTTGCCGGCACGTTCGACCTGATAGCATTGCTCATCTGTCATGAAGGACGTTGCATAACTTACATCTGCACTGACACAGGCAAAAGAGAAAAGTCACGTGGTCCCTCATTGCATTCGCCTAAGACGAGTCGAAGGCCGAAGCCATCTTCTACTTCTCATTCGATTGTATTCATCTCCCCTCCGCCCTACCCCAATAGCTGTCTGCACCCAGCTTTGTTTTGCACTGCCTCGGGGATCGTAGGCATTGGAAAGCTGTTCGCACCTGAGCTGTTCGCGCCTCGGAGATTGGCACACCTTTGGGCAAGCGATGTAATGACGTCTTGATGCGACACCACGTTATGTGATGTCATAGTGACGTCATTGATTTGGACATGTCACGTCCCGATGACATTATAGTGCGACGTCATCACACGATGATTTTTTTTTTTTGCATCACTCGTGTTGACACCGCCGCCGCGGACGGTAACTTCTCGCGTTTGATGAGGCATCTAGGGCTTTCTTCTCAAAGGTATACTAAACGAAATTATCGCCGCCAGGATAATAAACCACATTGTAGCATTGGGTGCTGAAATCGATTGACACAACCTTCATTTCAGGCGTAAACTAGAAGAAAAGAATGAATTTAATGCGTTTTACACAAACTGCCACGTCTAGAGGCCGCGCCGTCAACTAGCAGAGAGGACGTTTGTTGACGTTTTATGCACCGGAAACGGACATGTCAACGCCATCCGTTGCCCGCGTCTCTCAACCCGCTCAGCTCCCACTACGGTTTCTAGAACTACTACAAACGGCACCGGCAGCGAACGGTGCTCATGTTACCGTCTTGGATAAAGCCCCTAAACTTTAGGGCATGCCTCAGCGCCTTTGTGGAAGGGCGAGAGCGGGACGTAAAGGAGAGGTGGATGAATGGGGGAGGAGGACAGAAAAACGGGCACCGTGCATGCGCTATGGTGAATGTGACCGCCGCGCGCTGACAATCCTCCGAGTAGAATTTCCATGTCTGTCTTTTTAAAGACGATAGCCTTTCTTGGGATACTTAAACGGAGAAATTTTGGTCTGTCTGTCTTTCTGTTTGTCGGCACGTCACTCGATTCAGCCACTCGGCCAAAGTTGGACCACTTGCCCAAGGGCCAGCCATCTTGAACGGCTCACCAGGTTCATACTTGTGTACATTGATCAAAAAGCAAACATTACGCCTATCTGAGGCGCAACTTCACCAGGTAAGTATTAGGTGGTGTGTTCCTTTAATAGAAAATGCAAACATACGTAATTCTAAAGACCCTAGTTTCTTAGGATGCGCTGAAAATGCGACTGAGCTGAAACTTGCCTTCCTCCGTGCCCCCTGCACGAGCTCATTGTTGTGTTTCGGTTTCAGTTCTGTATTGCACTGTACGAATGCCATGGGGCGCCGCTCTGGCATTCCTGCTTTACCCAGGCGACGTGTACATAAAAGAGTGTGTGGAGAGTACTCGTTGAGTGCGGACGTTTCTTCTGCGTCAGCGCTTCGCGCCAAGTCGCGTGTTGGGGCTGGCTGGCGTCCCTGCCGGTCGCGTTGGTCACCGCCGGTCTTCGCCTGCTGCTGAGCCGCGACTACCAGCCCGCAAGTTTCCCGACGTATTGCCAGATGGCGTCCATATCTCACGCAGCGCCTCTTCTATCGTCTTTAGACGACATTTGCAGCGAAGCACGCAGATAAGCGGCCAATTTTTTTCTAAATTTTTTTCAGTACTCTTTAAAAAGTTACACCATCTCCCTCTAAAGGGGACCATGAGGCGATGCGAAGCCGGAGCACTTGCACGATCGCGTTCCGTTGGCGTTCGTTGGGCACGCTACCGACCTCGCGTCGTGGAACGCGAAGAGGGACGCTACGCGCGTCGTATCTTCCATCTAGTCTGGCCGTTAATTCTCACAGGGCGAGCGGGGAACGCGGTCGACAGGCGGGCGAGAGGGAGCAGCGTAGAAGAGGAGACAGAAGGGGAGGGGACGCGCATGCGCTCGAACTCATCGCGGCGTTGCGCAGGAGAGAATTTCGGCATGTCTAGCCCGCGTTTCAGAGGAAGAGTGGAAAGAGGGAGGGGAGAGGGGAAGGGGAGAGGGAAAGTGGAGAGGGGATGAGGAGAGGGAAAGTGGAGAGGGGAATGGGGGAGGGAAAGTGGAGAGGGAAGTGGAGAGGGGAAGGGGAGAGGGTGAGTGGAGAGGATGTGTGTGGAGAGGGTATGCGCATGCGCAGTAAGGGTGGTCACGCCGCACACCACCACCACCACCACCACCACCGGATTGAGCTCCGCCTTAAGATACTTCGCATCTAAAAATGAAGGCAGCTTCGCACCAGGGGGGCCAAGCCTGAAGGACGTGTCGTGTAATTAAGACCCAAGCCCGACCAAGAACTCCATCTTTTTATTCCACTGCTGGTGCCAACTTCTTCTTTCTTCTCTTCTCTGCTTTGCGTCTTGTCGCAGCCCGTCCACAATCATCATCAACATACTCCCAAAGGGCCAAGGCGATCACTAGGCAGTTGATGCTTGCTGAGTTGCTTCCGGAATATACACGTTCTGAACGGGTCGTTTGATTGTTTGTCCAGAAGCTAGTCGCAGGGTACAGACGCGCGCAATACCGTCCTTTCCGGGGTGCACTGAAAGAACTCTGCCTAGCTTCCATAGTAGCGGACGTGTGCTGTCGTCATGCACAAGCACCACGTCACCTTCGCGTAGCCGAGGTAGTTCACGAGCAGGCCCGTTGTGCGCAGATCGAAGTAGAAGAAGGTAGGACCGCTTCCTTCGGATCCGTAGCTCCGCTGTGAGACGCTCACGATAGCGCGCGCGGCGGAGCAGGTCCTCTCTCTTCGATGACGTTCCATGAGAAATGCTGGCTTCTTGCGGAAGGCATATCACGCGTCTTCCGAGCAAGAAGTGCGGTGGAGTCAGCGCTTGGGGGCAGCTCACCCGGGCTGCTATCAAGATAAGTAAGAGGTCCGCTCTTTATGACTGCTTGACATTGGAAAGCGAGTAGCAGCTGCACAACGTCAACGTCGAGCTTTGTACCCTTGAGCGGGGCATCCTTGTTGCAGGGATGACCTAGCGCGTGCGGTGAAGCGTCAAATACAGCACGAAGCTCTGTCGCGATAACATCTTGGCGGATGACTGCATGATGAGGCATATATTACACATTCTCTTGTGGCAGCGGTCTCTCAACTCGCTCTGCCTGCTCTTTCGTAAAATACACTCTGGTGTCAGCGCCATACTGCATCAGGAGTTTGGGCTGTTCCATGAACCTGTTGAATTGCACTAGCGTATAGCGCTCGGCTAATCTTCGACTGTCGCAGCCGGAAGATATCTCTGGAACTTCCTTGATGTTCGGTGGCACTTGGTCCCGCTCATATACGTACACAGTGCTCTCTTTAAATATATCAAGTGCTGGCAGAGCCTTGTCCTTTTCCTCAGCAGATGGCTCGACTCCGATGACGTCCAAACGCCGGAGCTAGGCGGTCTTCTTTGTTTCTCTTTATTTTTCTCTTTATTTCTTCCTCTTTCTTTATTTTCTATCATATCTCTGTTTTTCTGTCTTTTCTGTCCTTGTTTACTTCTGTTTCTTCTTTTCTCTATGTATTTATTTCTTTGTCTTCCTCTCTCTTTCAGTCATTCTCGTTCTTGTTCTCCTCTCTTTCTCTCTATTTCTCCCTCTTATTTCCTCTATCTGTCTTTCTTCCCTCTATGTCCCTCTATTTGTCTCTTTCTCTTTATTTCTATGCTATGCTCTCTCCCTCACCTCCTCCTTTCCCTTCTTCTCACCGTCACTTCGCTTTTCCGCCAACCTGCTATCAATACTGTAAAAGGTTATGCAATGGCTAAACCGGAGGTCGCGGGATCGAATCCCAGCCGCGGCGGCCGCATTTTTGATGGAGGCGAAAATGCTTGAGGCCCGTGTACTTATATTTAGGTGCACGTTGAAGAACACCAGATGGTCAAAATGTCCGCAGCCCTCCATCCACTACGGCGTCTCATATAATCAAACCTTGGTTTTGGGGGGTTAAACCCCATCCAAAGAAGGCTATCCTATGATTTCTTGCGTGCCTAGATAGCCGAGTGAATACGACGCTCGCCTCTGGATCGTGGTTACGCGGGTTCGAATCCCACCTCGTCCAGAAACATTTTTTCGCCAAGAATTTCCCTCTGGTTCATTTTCTTTCTTTCTCTCTCTTTGTACTCGTTCTCTCACATATCACATTTTTTGCCATCTCGCGCCGGAGAAATCGGCGCGCGTGTTTTGGGAGCCAAGCAGAAGATGAAGAGGAGGACCGAGAGGACAAAGTGGGCGCGTGCAGATTCATGATGATGATGATAGTTTCTGTTCGCACTTCCCGGCGCAACGAAAAGTTTAAAGAGCGCCGCTGTTCAAGAAAAGATAACCTACTGATGACTGCTTCTCAGCGCTTATCAAACTAGTTCGAGGAAGGCCTAGGTTTGAATATATTTTACTGCCCTTCACAAGACTTAATAGAGTAAAGAAAGCTACAATAATAAAAAAAAAAAACAGAAAGAGGACGTCGCTTGTTACTGATCCCGCCTACGCGTTTAACGTTTCGTCTTTACCGGCCGAGGCTATTTCCCCCGCGCCCGTCTTGGGCGCAAATTTTGTTCAGTTACGAAAGTTAGAGCGACGCTAAGAGGATTTTCTTGTCGGTGCTGGCGATACCCGAGAGCTCTCTGTCAATCCTCCTCGGTGCCAATGTAGGCATAGCGACAAGAGTTTTAAGTTTTGCGCCTGTGAGTTCGCCCGGAGAAAGGCCAATGCCAGGGCAAATCGATCCGAGCTCGGATGAAAAATCAAAGAACCTTATGTACGCCTTCTTATTTTTTTTAAAGGTCTACGTTATTCGAGCGATAAAGAAACGTTCTCGCACTGTGTCGATACCGTCGTCAGCTTGTCAAAAAAAAAAAAAATAGACGAGAACTGACATTCTGAGAAAAAAAAAAGAAAACACATGAAGATCGAAGACATGTTCAACCATCCTTGCGACGAATTTAGTTTTGCCAAGGGAAGCTCTCATAATGTGGGATGCGATTAATAGAATTTGGTGTAGGCGTATTGCCAGAACACAAGCATCATGTTAAGGCGAAAGCCTTAGATGCCTCATCAAACGCGAAAAGAGACCGCCGGTGGCGTAGGCGACAACACGACGTGATGCAAGAATATCATCATGCGATGACGTCGCATGATGACGTCGTCACATCGTCGCTTGATCAAAGGTGAGCCGATCATGGAGGCACTGCAGAGCCACATGCTGGGTGCAGAAAGCTTTCGGGAATGGGAAGGAGGGGGGTGCAATCGACGGAAAAGAAAACGATGGCTTTCGCCTTCTAGTCGTCTTTGGGTGCAACCCGAGGCATTGATTTATGTAAAGCGAAAGCTTCTGGGGAGTGGTGCGTAATCCGTCCGATAAGAGGCCGTGCGACTTGTAATACACCGTTTCAAAAGCGGGTAGCCAGCCAAAACGATCATTAGCCAATCGTAGCCAACAATGCAAAGTGTTGCCACTGCGTGGACGGTTGCCAACGCTAGCTAACATCAGTAAGTGCTGTTATTATGCGTGTATATACTGCACAGGTTTCAAAAAACTGCAATTAAAAAGCCTACCGTTCTCTTATATCCTTCGTCTTGACTAGAGTTTTAAACGATAGATTGTACAGTTATTTATGTAACACGAAAGTTCCTTTCCATCCACTTAAGCTCGGCAGGTAATCTTGGACCACTTCTGAAGCCCCAGCATAAACTGCTTCTGACGCAGTCGGTGAACCTCTGCATGATTTACTTCGGATGAATTTCTTCGCATTAATTTATGTAATGCGAAGCTTTCGTTAAGTGGTGTGCAATACGTCCGATACAGCTAGACGCTATGCATGGAGTTGAACATAGTTTCATTTGCATGCATTGTGTAGTAGTAAAATTGGGACACACTGCCGCTTATATCGCACAGTGTTACATTGAGTAAGCGCAACAGAATGAACAAGTCGAATGGTATAAAATCCCGAAGTCGCTTATGCGTTCGCCTAAGACTACTCGCAAGCCAAAGCCATGTCGTGTTGCTATCTTATCACAATCATCATCATCATTAATCAGAGCTTGAGAGGTCACTTGAGCTGCTGGACACTTTGCTGAAGCTGTCCCTGATGATGAGGATGGTGAATTATAGCTCAGCCCTTTGTAATGGGAAGGCAGCTTTCAACCACCTTCACGTTACGCAATTCACGCTGAGTGACGCCTTCAGCGATTCCACGATTCTGCCACGTAATATTACATCCGTTAACGTGACTCGATCCTTGCCCGACATGATGACTGCATAGGGTATTTTAGATGCGAAGCGTCTTATGGCGGAGTTCAAATCAGTGGTGTGCGGCGTGACCACCCTTACTGCGCATGGGCAAACCCTCTCCACACACCTCCACTCCCCCTCCCCCCTCCCCCTCTCCACTTCCCCTCTTCCTCTCCACTCCCCCTCTGAAACGCGGGCTCGACATGCCGAAACGCTGATTCGCATCGCCTCATGGTCCCCTTTAGCGGGAGATGGTGTGATTTTTTTAGAAAGCGCTTTCAACCACTGGCGTGGCTCTATGGTACAGTTGTACTGCCACGCAGAACACCTTGGTTCGATTCCGGCTCGAACCATTGTTATTTTTTTATCTTTGATATTTTTAAAACTCACTAAGAGTTACGTAAGCTTTTGCATAAAGCATGCCGCCTTTTTAATAAGGCACTTAAGGCGTTCGCATTACAAAAAAAGAAGCCTGTTGTCAGCAGCAGTAGAACAAGGATTTGTATATGTGTATACACACGCTTTAGGCATGTAGACGAGTTCGGATGCAGACGTCTAGTTATAGCTCCTTACTTGCCTTGGTATGCGTGAACCCAACAGAGCTACACAGCCGGTGCTATGTCTAAGCATTGAAAACGAAAAAAAAAATATGACGCTGAAATTTAAGCTGATTAAACCAGTGTCTGCGCTCGTTGGAACACTTGCATCTAACTCACATTACTTCTCATAAAAGTGCTCTGGTAATCAAAAACACAAAGAGCTCTGCTGAATGCAGGAGCATGCATTAACGTGATTACTCTGCTTATATTCGTATTTTTTATGAACATGACTATAATGGAACCCTTACAGCTAATCATTCGCTGATCGTGGAATTGCGTGTATGGGGGCTCAAACACCGCGAAACGTTCTGGAACACGCATGTGGGCGAAGGTTAAGCGAATGTAGTTTTCTCTGGGTTCTCTTTCTCGTTTGTTTTGTTTTGTTTATTTCGTTGTTTAATAGCTGCGCGCAAATGGAAACGGACGGGCCACATTAGAGCAGGCTATCCCAATACACGGTTAGGGGAACTTGAATAACTACTTTTCCCTTAGATACACACAAGTTACGAGGAGTTGTGTCTCCTGAAGATTTGTAAACATAAAAAATTACACAATCTCCCGATAAAGGGGACCATGAGGCGATGCGAAGCCGGAACACTTGCACGATCGCGTTCCGTTGGCGTTCGTTGGGCATGCTACCGACCTCGCGTCGTGGAACGCGAAGAGGGACGCTACGCGCGTCGTATCTTCCATCTAGCCTGGCCGTTAATTCTCACAGGGCGAGCGTGCAACGCGGTTGACAGGCGGGCGAGAGGGGGGCAGCGTAGGAGAGGAGAGAGAAGGGGAGGGGACGGGCATGCGCTCGAGCTCATCGCGGCGTTGTGCAGGAGAGAATTTCGGCATGTCTAGCCCGCGTTTCAGAGGAAGAGTGGAAAGGGGGAGGGGAGAGGGGAAGGAGAGAAGGGAAGTGGAGAGGGAGAGTGGAGAGGATGTGTGTGGAGAGGGTATGCGCATGCGCAGTAAGGGTGGTCACGCCGCACACCACCATCGGATTGAGCTCGACCTTAAGATACTTCGCATCTAAAATAACCGTACTCCGGACAGATAAATAACCAGCGAAGCTCAAACGTGCGGCCCCCCTGTTTTATCACCAGCAGGGATCTACCGCTGTGTTTTCTGTTGTAGCTTTTTATTTCTCTACCGCCACATTTAAGAGATGCGTCATTCAAACTTTTCAGTTGGTGACTTTAGCTTAAATAATATTAGGAACAGCTAAAGGGTTTCGTCGGTAGCTATTCATGCTGCGGCGGCTACCCTCCCTATAGCTGTATATGCTGACAACAGCTGAAGAGAAACTAGTGCAAGCGTGCAGACCCTTCGAGGGAGCATCCTAGAATGGATTCTTCATTAAATTGCTTCTTCATAGTACTTTCTCGCTTCGTCCAGGTTCTTCATGCTTCTAATTAGGTTCTTTATTGCTTCCGCATAATGGCTTTTTAGTATAGTTTCAGCGCACTTACAGACCACCACATCTTTCCACTACCTGGTCACATACAACTTCCCTGTAAAAAGAATATATGCCTTCCTGAAGCGCTAAGGTTTCTCGCGCACTGTTAACTCGAGCCAAGTAATGGAATGCTATAGCCCTTTATACTCTGTGGCACGAACACGAATGCATGCATTAAATGAATATCTTGCGCATTTCATTTCAGTTCCCTTATCGACTCAGGGCGCAGAGTCGGGCAATACATGGGGGGGGGGGGGTAGAACAATCAGTGAATTTCCTAAAGCAACCAGATACTTACCTTTCTGGGCAATGTATAGCCGTGGTCAATGAAAGTACTAACCAGTAATCAAAGCTAACTAAAACACGGGCGTTCGCTTTTGTTATCGCCGGCACACTTTATGTCGACATCATGTTGGCTTGCACACTTCGTGTGGAGCACATGAACAATCTTTTGAATCACAAAATTATCGATTCGAAAGTTTAGTCAGGGGTTATCGCTCGCGGAAGCTGTTCCACTTGTTTGCCGTTTTTGTTGTCACTCCTTATTCGCGTTTTATCTTTACGTGACTGTACAAGACAACCATAGTAATATACCGGATGTTGAGGACTTATATAGTAGGCGACGGTTAACGTGGAGTGGCACAAAAATACGGAACACGCTTCTAGCAGAGATAAAAAGAAGCCTTAGTTTTCCTAGCGCGCTACAGGACATCAGTGCCAAAAACAATTTTCAGTATCTTGCCGAATCATAATGCAACAAGACGGCGAGATGGGCTAGTTGGTGAACATTCATGTTTAAAGAAAAAGCCTTTTAAGCGCGCATAAAACGACGACAGAAGAACTAAAATTGCTTAACTCACAAATGAACTTTTTATTGAACAGAATCATATTTCAAGGCACAAGAGAACCAATTACACATGCGTAGTCCAACAAGAGGTCCTCGTTTTATGTGCGCTTGAAAAGCTTTTGCTTTAAAGACGAATCATAATGTTGTGATCATAGTATGCTATTTTCTTTTTGAACTACGATATATTATACCTTTTACATTCTTAGCACTGTACGTGTTTTTTTGGATGCCTAAAGAGAATAAAAAAAAAGAAACCCAATGCTTATTTGTCAGTCAAGGATGTGATAATGATTACGCCTGTTGATTGCCAGCGTACAAGGTCACACATTTTTTGCATGTTTTGTTATTGATGTCAGGGTTCATTATTTCGTGCACTTATCGCACGGGCCTGAACTACCAATTCGCTAAGCGTCCAGATGCTTTTGCCACCATTTTTTTATACGTGTCCCTTGCAATAAATAAATTGAATTGAAGATTGAATACACACGCACAGAGTGGGCCAACGGATACGCAAATAGTTCCCGCGAACTCGTTTCTGTTGTAGCTGCATGGAATTCCATGCTTTTTTTAGTGATTTAACCCGTTATTTAAGGCAACGGCTGTTGAAGATTATACAGTGGTTACCTCTCTCTCTCTCCCCGCAGGGGCGTCTGCGCAAGCAGGCGTTTGGTGTGTAGCGACACCACGGACCCGAGCTAACGGGGGGGTTTCGACCCCCTCCCACGCCTCGCCGTGCGTGGCTTTGCCGTGTCCGGGGAAAAGGGGATCCTGGGGGTTGAGCCGACGCCGGGTGATTGGACCTTTAAGGCCCCCCGGCAGAGGCAACACACCCCTTTGGCCCCGGCTTCACGCAGACGGCACCCCTGGGCTGACCCACCTAGGGGAAATCGGCAGTCGCCTTTTCCTGTCTCTCTCTCCCCTCATCTTCGTCTTTCTCTCTCAATTTAAATCTTTCCTGTCCTCTCCTCCCTTCCATTTACTTCCAATTTTCTAGGCGGCAAGGGTTAACCTTGTGTGGATATCCAGTCTTGGTTACTCCATATTCGGTTATAGCAGCGTTGTACGGCTGGCGATGGCAGGATTTGCTCAGCATCTCTTGCCACGTCCCCTTGTTGGGCTCGGTGGTGGGCGGCCCGCACCGCTGCCGAAATGTAAGATAACTGCTATGTTAAGCGCACATTCCTTTACACCTGATCGTCACCCGAAAAGGTTACGCACCGAAGCAACCACCAAATTTTTTTCAAATGCCAATGAACAGTTTCCCAAATACCACGTAATACACAGTGAACAGTCTGATGGAAAAGCCAGAACTATCTCACCATTTTTGGTAGCAAGAAACCTCACAGAGCAACTGGGACCAGGCTACAAGGCCTCGAAAATGGCTAGTGGTGACCTATTACTAGAACTGAGAGACAAGAAGCAGTATGAAATGCTCCCAAACCTGACATCTTTTGGAATCATCCCTATCACAGTCACCCCACATAGATCTATGAATACCACTCGCGGCGTCGTTTCTGACGATGACCTCCTGAACCTAAGTGACGCTGAGCTTCTCGACGGATGGAAAGAGCAAAACGTAGTAAATGTGCAACGAATAAAGATAAGAAGGGACAACACAAAAAAACCGACAAATCATATTATGATCACATTTGGATCAAGCGAACTGCCAGGGCACATAGAAACAGGCTACACTAAACTACGAGTTCGGCCATACGTACCGAACCCGCGAAGGTGTTTTAAATGTCAAAAGTACGGCCATGGATCCCTTGCTTGTAAAGGGCAATCCACATGTGCGAAATGTGCATCGAGAGACGACACTTCTGAAAACTGTAATTCTCCATGTCATTGTGTCAACTGCGGTGGTGACCACCCAGCCTACTCACGAGCTTGTGCAGCGTGGAAAAAGGAAAAAGACATCATCTCATTGAAAGTAAGAGAGAATATCTCCTTCAGGGAAGCCAGGAGGAGATGTTTGCCATTTCATGGTACGACCTATGCCGAAGTGGGGCGTCAGGGGGCAGCGTCGCATCGGCCTCCGCCACTTGCTGGGCCCGCGTAGAGCGAGCCATCGGCTGTGGCGCCTGCCCCCAAGGCGGCAGTAGTACAATCTACTCCGCCAACCAGTGAACAGAGCCCCGCGACTCCAGGGTCGTCGGGTCTCAAGGCCTCGCCGCACCAGGCGAGGCCCGAAACTCGAACTAACAGCTCGCACGTGCGGGCATCCAGTGCCTCCCAGGAGGCAATGGATACCACATCGGTACCTCTGGTGCCGAAAGACCGGCGCAGGTCTCTGGAGCGCGCCAAGAAAACAAAAAAGCAAATAACGGGGCTGGTCGACGGTCCTGCTTCTTGAAGCAAATTATCCCACATCAACACCCTACACTTCCTCAGTGCTGAACGCAGAACACCTACATTTTCCTCAATATGTCCACACAAATATTACAATGGAATGCCAGAGGCCTTTTACATAACCTAGATTATATCAAAGACTTACTAAATGATTACCAGCCAAGAGTGTTCTGTGTTCAAGAAACACACTTAAAGTCAAGCCACCAGAACTTTCTAAATCAGTACGCGGTTTTTCGTAAAGATCGGAATAGTGGCAATTCTTCATCAGGAGGCGTGGCAATCATTATGCAAAAGTCAGTAGCATGCCAGCACATTGCGCTACAAAGCTCATTCGAAGTTGTGGCTGTTCGGGCTATTCTATTCGATCGCCTGGTAACTGTTTGCTCCATCTATATATCCCCCGACAAAATGGAGTTTGAAAAGATGATCGATCAGCTTCCAGCACCTTATGTGATAATAGGAGATTTTAATGCTCACAATATGTTATGGGGTGATACGAGATGTGATGCCAGAGGTCGCGCAATAGAAAATTTTCTGCTTATATCTGGAGCCTGTCTGCTCAACAAAGCAGAACCCACATACTACAGCACCACTCACAATACATATTCATGCATAGATTTAGCCATTGGATCACCATCACTTTTACCTTACCTAGAATGGAAAGTTATTAATAACCCATATGGGAGTGACCATTTTCCTACTCTCCTAGAAACAAGACAATGGCATGAGAGACCAGCTTACCCCAAAAAAATGGAACTTGCGCGGTGCAGACTGCGTTAAATTTAGAGAGCTATGTACACTACGCCTCGAAGAAGTGGACCACCTAGGTGTAGAAGAGCTGGCTAGGTATATCTCCGAATATATCCTCACTTCTGCTAAAAAGTGCATACCTCTGTCTAGCACAAATAAAACTAATGCAAAACCATGGTGGAATGAGGATTGTGAAAATGCAAAGAAACGCCAGAACAAAGCATGGAGCATTTTCTCTCAGTACCCAACAGTCGAAAACTTGATACACTTCAAAAGCTGCAAAGCTAACGGCAGGCGCATTCGCCGTATAGCCAAAAGGGAAAGCTGGACACGCTATATATCCTCAATAAACTCTTACACAGATGCCCGCAAGGTGTATAATAGGGTCCATAAACTCGAAGGACAACACCCAAATCCCTTCCCTATGGTCAATGACTCCGGTAACACAATAGAAGAACAAGCAAACACTCTTGGCGAACACTTTGAGAAAGTATCAAGCTCAGAAAATTATACCGAGAAGTTCATGCACCATAAACGCATAGCTGAAAGTGTACCTCTGCGTCCGAACAGGCCTCTATCAGATGGATATAACCAACCACTAACACTCCACGAACTCAAGCTTGCTCTAGATTCTTGTGGAAGTTCAGCGCCTGGTTCTGACACAATTACCTATGAAATGATCGCAAATCTCCCCAACGAAACCCTAAACTGCCTTTTATTTCTTTACAACAAAATTTTCGATACTGGCAACATGCCCTCCGCTTGGAAAGAGGCCATTGTCCTTCCAATCCTCAAACACGGCAAAGATCCTTATTCGGTGAATAGTTACAGGCCTATTGCACTCACAAGCTGCCTACTCAAAGTATTTGAAAAAATGATCAACCGCCGTTTAATCCATTATCTAGAATATAACGGTATATTGGATCCTTGCCAATCTGGCTTCCGAAGAGCTAGGTCCACAACTGATAATCTTGTCCTCCTTGAGTCATATGTACGTGATGCCTTTGTACACAACCAATACTGCCTTTCTGTTTTCTTTGATCTCGAGAAGGCGTATGACACTGCCTGGCGATACGGAATCCTGCAAGACTTAACGTCCTTCGGAATATGTGGTAGGTTGATTAACATCCTAAGAGACTACCTATCTGAAAGGAAGTTTCGTGTAAGAATAGGATGTGTATTATCGTGCACATTTCTTCAAGAAAATGGAGTACCGCAAGGAGGAGTACTGAGCTGCACACTTTTTATAGTTAAAATGAACTCTCTTCGCCATGTAATTCCGCCTGCGATATCGTATTCAGTCTATGTGGATGACATTCAAATCAGTTTCAAATCCTGCAACTTGACCATATGCGAGCGCCAGATACAGCTAGGTGTTAACAGACTTTCGAAATGGGCTTGTGAAAATGGGTTTAAATTTAACGCCGGTAAGACTACCGCTGTATTGTTCTCCAGACGAAGAGGGATACAACCTGACCCTAGCATACTAATGAATGGACAAAGCCTAATCATTGCTAAAGAACAAAAATTCCTCGGTGTAATCTTCCATGCTAAGCTCACCTTCATTCAGCATATAAAACAACTGAAGCTAAAATGCCTTAAGACTATGAACCTTTTAAAGATTTTATCCCATCAGTCGTGGGGGACAGACAGATATTGTCTCATAGCTCTGTTTAGAAGCCTGGTTGTGTCACGCATAGATTATGGATGCGTAGTATACCAGTCAGCTTCAAAGACAGCACTCAAGCTATTGGACCCTGTATACCACTTAGGCATCCGCCTGGCCCTTGGTGCCTTCCGTACCAGCCCTGTACAAAGCCTTTATGCAGAGTCGGATCAGTGGCCTCTGGACTATCAGCGCACATATCTAGGAGTCACCTATGCAACCCGAATCATGTCCCTGAAGCATCACCCATGCAAAACGCTTATAAGTGATGTGTCTACAAAACAGCTATATGCAAACCGGCCCTCAACTGCCCCGCCGTTTCCGTTGGCAATAAAACCTGTTGCAGAAAAACTAGAAATCAATTTCGCGGATCTACAGAAAATTGACCATGCTGAAGCCGTTGCCCCTTGGAAGCAGCGTCCGGTCACTTGTGACTGGTCCTTTAAAGACTTTAAAAAGAAAACTTGTCCAAATGCGCTAATTGAGCAACATTTTTTGGCCCTTGAGCACAAATATCGTTCAACCGCCTTCTTCTCTGATGGATCAAAGTCCTCAACATCTGTATCCTGTGCAGCCTATGGCCAAAACTTCTCCAGCACCACGACCTTACATACACATACCAGCATTTTTACGGCTGAAGCGTTTGGAATACTGCTAATTATTGAGCACATTATACAACATAAGATACAAAGGTCTATAGTGTACACAGATTCCTTAAGCGTAGTTACAGCCTTGTCCTGTGGCAAGTACAGCAAAAACTGTTTTCAACAAGCTCCTTAATACTATCAATGCAGCCTATAACTTAAACCTTTCTATCGTTCTATGCTGGGTGCCAGGTCACTCTGGGATCGCAGGCAATGACATAGTGGACAAGAATGCCCGAGAAGCAGCTAGTCGGCACACTATAGATGTAAATTCTGTTCCTGGTGTGGACCTAAAACCTGTTGTACGGAGAGCGCTACGTAGACACTGGCAAGCTGAATGGGACAAACAAGTCGAGAACAAGCTCCATCTAGTAAAACCACAAATAACAAAACCTATCCCACAAAAACTCAACAGATTCACCGAAGTCACCCTAGCACGGCTCAGGATAGGCCACACCTATGCCACACATAAACACCTCCTGACAGGCAGTGATCCACCGACTTGTATACACTGTGCAGAGAATCTAACCATTCTGCATGTCCTAATTGAATGTCCCGCGCTTCACCAAGAGAGACTGACCCATTTTAGGGAACTTTACCGCTATCATATTCCACCTCATGCCGCGCTATTCTTATCACTCGACCCAATGTTTAACCATAAGCGACTTCTTAAATACCTAGCGAAAACCAAGTTTTTAGAAATGGTATCATTCCATCCTAGTCACCAGGCTGGGCCTCACATGTGAGGTACAGCCTGTTGCCGTGCGTGTTGAAATACGTCCGAGCCCTCGCAGTTCTTGCGCAGGCAAGAATTCGGCAGTGAGGTACTTGGACCTTGCCGACTCATTTACCGTGAGAACCTGCAGCTAACGATATCAAGGCCTTGTAATGAAATAGATATTCATTTTAAGACACCGTAGTTATATATATTTTATAGATATGCCCCTGTACAGCAATTATTATAACCAGTGATTTTAGATCACTAAACTGAAACTATGACACTTGTACTGGCGCTCTTTGGCCTTAGATGCCCTTGCGCCAATAAAACGTAATAATAATAAATAATAAATAATAATAACCTCTCTCTCTCTCCTCCCTGTGGTAGCACTAAATGTATCTGTTGGCGTCCCAGCCGCACATTACACACATTACGATTACAAAAACTATGTTATTTTACTTGTTCAATTTCGTTTTTGGACAGTGAGTCAGTCAGTCAGACGAACTTTATTAGAGTCCTGGGAAGGGGCTGCTAGGAGCCCACCGAGGGCCTCGCCTGCAACGGGGCAGGGAGCCGGAGGATCCCGACTGCTTCGCGGGGCCTCTGGCCGGCCCTGAGTTGGTCGACCGAGGGAGTGCTAGAGATGCATGGGTAAATTTCTGCCTCGGTCGCGTGGTGTCTTCTTCTTGTGTCGCGTAAGCGGGGGCTCCGCCACATAAAGGGCTGGAATGTAGCCAATTGGCCGCAATTTCGGTATGAATTAATCAATGAATAAACTTTAATAAAAGTCCGGGCGAGGCGGGGGGAAAAGGGCATTAACCCTTGTCCCGTCCCCCTCTCCGTCGATGATGATGGCGTCAGGTGACGGCTTGAAGCCCTTGGACCCGGGCGGCATCTTCGGCTTGCGGGACGGCCCAAAGTTGGTCGGTCAGCTTGTCGCTGGTGAGTGCCGCCTCCCAGCGGCAGCGACGCTGACGCAGCCGATCCGTAGCAGTGGCCACAGCCGCAGCGGCGGTCGGCCCCTGCGCTCGCGCGATGGTAGGAGTTCGTTCCTACCTTACATGCGTCGAGAAGTGAACCGTGGCAGCGACATTAGCTCTCCCGGCACATTTCCAAAGCATGTGCCACAGTGTGGCTCTTTCCCCGCACGCTTTACACGCGTCCGTGGAGTATATGCTCGCATAGCAGATGCGTAGGATCGCCGGGCTGGGGTAAGTGTCTGTTTGTAGTAACCTCCAAGTTATGGCCTGTCTTTTGTTTATTTTTTGTGTGGTGGAGGGTGTTTGCGTCTGTTTAGTCTGTAATGTTGTGCGATGTCGCTGAATGTGGTCAGGCGATCGCCCCACGACCATTCCGGTTGCTGTTGTTGTGTTCTTACACTCTCGGAGGTGGAGGCGGCCACCGAATCGGCCGTGGCTCAGCGAGTGAGACCTTGAGCCGCGGTGTGGGCCGCTTGGTTGCCTGCAAGCGGGACGCTAGTGTGAGCCGGGGTCCACAGGAGGAAGACCGTCGTATTTTCGGTTTTGAAATGCGAGGACGGTGACGCCGAGGCCATCGGTCCTTGAAGCTCGCCGCCGTCCCTGGTGCCATAGCTAGTTTGAAGTATGCAAACCGCCTGCCACGAGATGCGGCCGCGCGCGAAGCCACGGACGGCAGCCTGCGAGTCGCTGATAACGACCGCAGCTTAAGGTGCCGCGACCAGTGCTAGAGCGATCGCCGCCTCTACGGCCGCCTCTATGTGTTCCGTACGCACCGTGGCACTCGCGATGCATTTGCCCGTGTGATTCACAACGGCGATCGCGTGAGCACACCTTCCCTCTAGGCATCGCGTGGCGACCACATACACAGCGTCGTCGCTGTTGCCATACATTCTTTGCAGGTCGCTCGCTCTTTTGTTGCGGCGCCCGACGTGGTGCGTCGGGTGCATGTTCTTGGGGAGTCGCGGGACGGTGAGACGTTCGCGGACCGTGATGGGAACCATCGTCTTCTCCCCGCATTGTGCGTGGTATGTTATGTCGAGTTACTCGAGGAGGCGCCTGCCCGTCTTGGACTTCGATAGTCGCTCGTATTGTGCGACGTTGTGCGCCTCGATCAGTTCGCCCAGGGTGTTGTGCAAGCCCAGCTCGAAGAACGTGTCCGTGCTCGCATTAACAGGGATGCCGACCGCCCTCTTGAACCCTTTGCGTATCATGCAGTCGGTCTTGTTTCGGTAATTTTTTTCTTTTTTTTGTACTGTAGAACTCATAGAAACGGAGCAGCCGAGATGATATAAGTCTCAAACTCTCCACAGCAAGCCTGTTAGACCTGAACGTAACAGAAATATATGCTCATCCTAGATGGCGTAAAGCCTCTGGAATATATGCTTACTTTTTTGGCGACTTACAGGCCTCCGTAATTAGCTAGTGCGTAGAAGTTTCCTTTCTTTTCTTTTTTGTGACTGTCCGAACTTTCGCTCTTCTTTCAGCAGCAAACGCGTTAACTAAAGCAACAGCAGTTTCAAGAGTCTACTGTTTTAAGCCACCCGGCTGGAAACATGGTACAGTCGATGCGGTTTAAAGCTGAGCAATTTCACAGGAACAGTCGTGGTACTGTATTGCGTAATGACAGCGAGACGAAAGTGCGTGAAATTGATAGTCGTGTTTACCGGCTCTTCAGCTGCATTGCCGAAAAGAATGACAGAATTACAGTTGCGTCGCGAGAAGCACTTTACTATTTTCGGGAGAAGAATGGAAGATAGAAAATAGAACGCATAAAACGAATGACACCCGTTCTGCTTCGAGTAGCAAGCGGTGACGTCCCTATGGGGAAAAAAAGGATGTCATTCTCAACGACTCAAGGGACCTATAAAAAGGCGAACTACTGCATCTCCTTGGCTGTCTAGAGAAAAGAAAATGAACTTGGAATTGATAGGCAGAGTTCAGCAGTTCGTCCAAAAACCGATCACAAAAAAACAGGAAAAGGAAAAAAGGCATGGTACTACAAGTATTTCACGTTGCAGAAATCGAAATGGTGTCACCATTTCTTTCCAGGGTTTGGAAAGGAAGGAGGAATATTGCCTCGTCTTTTGCCGGAGTATCTCAAGAGGGTCCCATCCTCGTCCTTTCTTTTTTTTTCTTTCCATGTCTACGCGAAGCTACACGATGCTGTCAAGAATTTCAGAGGATCGAGAAACTAAGCGTCCCGCTGAGTCCTAGAGAACGAACGCCTCCCCAAGTGCTGAGAAATTTAAGTCTATGACGCCCTCGCATGAGAAACAGAGACGAACATGTTTTACGTACGCCAGTAAACTCTCTCATCTTTTTGCTTTTTTTTAAATGCGAAGCATTTCTTGGCGAACTTCTGCGACTTTGAGCGTATCTATCTATCTATCTATCTATCTATCTATCTATCTATCTATCTATCTATCTATCTATCTATCTATCTATCTATCTATCTATCTATCTATCTATCTATCTATCTATCTATCTATCTATCTATCTATCTATCTATCTATCTATCTATCTATCTATCTATCTATCTATCTATCTATCTATCTATCTATCTATCTATCTATCTATCTATCTATCTATCTATCTATCTATCTATCTATCTATCTATCTATCTATCTATCTATCTATCTATCTACAGTAAAACCTCGGTGATACGATCACGGCTCGTACGAATTTCGGGGTGATACGAATTTTTCTGTGGCCCCAGCCACGGCCCATTAGCCTGCAATGTATTAGAGTACGGTTGTTGAGAACCGATTTTCAACCCGCGACGTTTGATACGAACGTACGCTAGCGCACAGTTACGAACAGGTGCTGCCCGCACTGTCGCGGAAGACGCGGCAGTCACTCGCGGGCGCGGGCATGCGCGCTCCGCGACCATCAACGGTGGGTCGTTGCCTCCGAGATAGTGCGCGCGAATCTTGGAGGCATATAGGCGCCTTCACGTTTAGATTACAAATGACGTGGACGTCGCGTTTTTTTTTTTTTTCGGCTCGTGGACGCGTACTCCTGTGCTCGAGGCAGCAGCGTCCTTGTACTGTGTTAACACGTGTCTGCCACGTCGATGCAAGCCATGTCCCCGCAATCAGACGTTCTATGAAACAAGACTGAAACTTGGGCTGCGGGTCTGTCATGAAGTCCCATTAAAGGTGGACAAAGACACCAAGAGACGAAGCGGATGGTAGTGGCGAAGGAGTTTGGCCTCTTATCTATGTGCGAAGCGCTTCTTAAGTTACTTTCGCCGCAGCATGCAGAAAAGCGTAGTAAGATTAGGAAGGGGCTACAAGCGGTCACGGGGCACAACACATCTGGTCCATTATTCACACACGCGCATGCACCGTATATTTACAAGTAAAAGTATGATCGTTTACGTCTAAAAACTTACTGGCAGTCATTTAGAGCTGTTCGTGACGTCGCTGCGGCCCTGAGAAACACTAAATCAAAACGTATGCCAACTTTCTTTCGTCGCATACTAATTTTCCATGTTTTCTGGTGATACGAATTTCGGATGATACGAATATTTTTTGTAACCCCGCGAGATTCGTATCACCGAGGTTTTACTGTATCTATCTATCTATCTATCTATCTATCTATCTATCTATCTATCTATCTATCTATCTATCTATCTATCTATCTATCTATCTATCTATCTATCTATCTATCTATCTATCTATCTATCTATCTATCTATCTATCTATCTATCTATCTATCTATCTATCTATCTATCTAGCCGCCTACGACTTTGTGCTCTCATGGCCGTTTCGTTAATCGGATGTATACCAAAATTGGTGTGGCATAACATGACCTTATTATGAACATAACTGTCAGGTCACAACATGAAAATCATGACATGCATGTCGTGAACAGCGTGATTTACATTCCGCGGCCTTGGGGCTCTTGCGGCCGTTCCGTTAATTATATATATACCAAAATTGGTATGGCGTGACAAGAGTTCATGACGAACATAATGACAGGTCCTAACGTGCAAACCATGACAGGCATGTCATGTGCAGCATGATTTACATGACATGGTCTCGGGGCGCTCGCGGCCGTTTAAATGAATGGATATATACGAAAACTGGCATGCCGAGACATGTCTGTATGACGAACATAACTGACACCTGGTAACATGAAAATCATGACATGCATGTCGTGTACGACATGATTGACATGCCATGCTCATGGCGCACTCGCGGCCGTTTCTTTAGAAGGATGTACACCAAAATTGGTATTGGGCGATGTGACTTTATGAAGAACATGAATAACAGGTGGTAGCATAGAAACCATGACATCCATGACATGTATGTCATGATTTACATGCCACGCTCATGGTGCATTCGCGTCCGTTTCGATATACACCAAAACTGGTATTGCGCGATGTGACTGTATGATGAATAGTAGTGACACGTGGTAACATGAAAAACCATAATATGCATGTCATGTATGGCATGATTTACATGCTCTACTCATAGTGCACTCGCGGCCATTTCGCTCCTTTGATATACACCAAAATTGGTATTGCGCGATGTGACTGTATGACGACCATAAATGAGAGGTCTTAACATGCGAATCATGTTATGCATGTCATGTACGGTATGATTTACATGCCACTGTCATGGTGCGCTTCCGGCCGTTTTGTTAACGTGATATATATCAAAATTGGTATGGCATGACACGAGTGCGTGATGAACATAAACGACAGGTCATGCGTTTATATACCAGAATATGCGTTTCATTGGCATGGTGTACACTATTGTGCATGCATGCGTGCATGGAAAACATGCGATATATGGTGGACTAGATGCCATGGCATGAACGATTTCATTTGGCTCAAAGAAAAACAAGGCGATGTATGCAGCTCTTTGCTGGCTGCTTCGCATTACATCGATTCCCACAGTGCGTGGGATCTGCCACATTTTTTTTTACTTAAAAATATAGCTTCCTCGTGTTCCCGATGCGCATTCTTACATTTTTAAATGGGTTATTGAGTTTTCGGTGAAGCATCTGCGAGGCGAGTGCATATTCCTGTTCAAAGTGAAAATGCTTAGAACTGACATCTCCGAAGCTTTAGAGCTTCTTCAAGTCGAACGTCTCAGGATGCCTATATTCCGCAGATAAAGATGAAATCGTGCCCTTTATTGTCGTCAGCCTTTCATGAACGCCCTTTTTTTTGTTAAAACTACCTGTCAGTCAAACGATCTTCTGTGTACTGGCGATCAGTAGTAACGCTGTAAAGCATAGATGGGGTGACAGAAGTGTGGGGCAATCGGTCCCGCGGAGTGCTACTGTTCTGCTCGAAGCGAAATGTTGGAGAGCTGCAATGTCTGCACATCGTACGACTATTGTTAAAAACGCAGTAAAACCGCACCGTCGTATCGTTTTCGCATCATCACCTTGGTCTTGGGTCTCAAGCGTACCGGGAAGCTACGATGATATTGTTATGTTTTACACAGTTCAAGTAGTGACTAGACTTTGAAACCGCAGCGTGCTTGCGCCGAACCCTCAGTTATAGAAAATAAGACATACGAAATATATCTTATGTTTAATTAAAAAGAATCAAAGTGGACGAAAAAAAAAACAGTACTGGCCGCGGTTTCAGGACCGAGTGCGAAAGATGAAGGCGCGGTCCCCACCGGCGGTGAGTTTTTAAATGCGAAGCATTTCTTAGCGAACTTCTGCGACTTTGACCGTATCTATCTATCTATCTATCTATCTATCTATCTATCTATCTATCTATCTATCTATCTATCTATCTATCTATCTATCTATCTATCTATCTATCTATCTATCTATCTATCTATCTATCTATCTATCTATCTATCTATCTATCTATCTATCTATCTATCTATCTATCTATCTATCTATCTAGCCGCCTACGACTTTGTGCTCTCCTGGTCGCTTGGTTAATCGAATGTGCACCAAAATTGGTATGGCGTAACATGACTGTATGACGAACATAAATGACAAGTCATAACATGAAAATCATGACACGAATGTCATGTACAGCATGATTTACATGCTACGCTCATGGTGCGCTGGCGGCCGTTTCGCTAGCTTGATATACACCAAAATTGGTATCTTGTGACGTGACTGTGTGACGAACATAAATAACACGAGTTAACATGAAAATCATGACACGCATGTCATGTACAGCATGACTTACGTGCCACGCTCATGGTGCGCTGGCGGCCGTTTCGCTAGCTTTATATACACCAAAATTGGTATCTTGCGACGTGACCGTGTGGCGAACATAAATAACACGAGTGATCATGAAAATCATGACACGCATGTCATGTACAGCATGACTTACGTGCCACGCTCATGGGGCGCTGGCGGCCGTTTCGCTAGATTGATATGCACCGAAATTGGTATATTGCGACGTGACCGTGTGACGAACATAAATAACACGACTTATCATGAAAATCATGACACGCATGTCATGTACAGCATGACTTACGTGCCACGCTCATGGGGCACCGGCGGCCGTTTCGCTAGATTGATATACACCAAAATTTGTATCTTGCGACGTGACCGTGTGACGAACATAAATAACACGAGTTATCATGAAAATCATGACACGCATGTCATGTACAGCATGACTTACGTGCCACGCTCATGGGGCGCTGGCGGCCGTTTCGCTAGATTGATATGCACCGAAATTGGTATATTGCGACGTGACCGTGTGACGAACATAAATAACACGAGTTATCATGAAAATCATGACACGCATGTCATGTACAGCATGACTTACGTGCCACGCTGATGGGGCGCTGGCGGCCGTTTCGCTAGATTGATATGCACCAAAATTGGTATTTTGCGACGTGACCGTGTGACGAACATAAATAACACGAGTTAACATGAAAATCATGACACGCATGTCATGTACAGCATGACTTACGTACCACGCTCATGGTGCGCTGGCGGCCGTTTCGCTAGCTTGATATACACCAATATTGGTCTCTTCCGACGTGACCGCGTGACGAACATAAATAACACGAGTTAACATGAAAATCATGACACGCATGTCATGTACAGCATGACTTACGTGCCACGCTCATGGGGCGCTGGCGGCCGTTTTGCTAGATTGATATACACCAAAATTGGTATCTTGCGACGTGACCGTGTGACGAACATAAATAACACGAGTTATCATGAAAATCATGGCATGCATGTCATGTACAGCATGACTTACGTGCCACGCTCATGGTGCGCTGGCGGCCGTTTCGCTAGCTTGATATACACCAAAATTGGTATGTTGCGACGTGACCGTGTGACGAACATAAATAACACGAGTTATCATGCAAATCATGGCACGCATGTCATGTACAGCATGACTTACGTGCCACGCTCATGGTGCGCTGGCGGCCGTTTCGCTGGCTTGATATACACCAAAATTGGTATCTTGCGACGTGACCGTGTGACGAACATAAATAACACGAGTTATCATGAAAATCATGGCACGCATGTCATGTACAGCATGACTTAGGTGCCACGCTCATGGTGCCCTGGCGGCCGTTTCTCTAGGTTGATCGACCCCCAAGTTGGTATTGCGCGACGTTACTGTGTGACGAACATAAATAATAGGAGTTAACATGAAAACCATGACACGCATTTTCCTCAATGACATACAGGACGATGTATGCAGCTCTTTGCTGGCTGCTTCGCATTACATCGATTCCCACAATGCGTGGGATCTGCGGGCTTTTTTTTTTGTCCCTTTTAATTCATTTCGATTTGTAACATAATTACCGCAATTCAAGTAATAGACAGAGCGGAGTGGGTCAGTGAACGAACGGGTGTTAAGGTCATCTTAGTCGAAATAAAGAAGAAGAAATGGGCATGGGCAGGGCATGCAGCGCGTGGGCAAGTGAACCGCTGGTCATTAAGAGTAACAGATGGGATTCCAAAAAAAGATAAGCGTGTGAGCAGAGGAGGTTAAATAAGTTGGCGGGTATAAAGTGGCCGCAGCAAGCACATGAGCGGCTTGATTGACGGAACATAGGAGAGGCCTTTGCTCTGCAGTGGGCATAGTCAGGCTGATGATGATGATGATAATGATAATTAAAAAACTACGAATAACGCTTTTTACATGCTTTTCTTGACTTCCTTATCTGTCTGCTTCGTACGGCTCGGTATGCGTGATTATTCAGTGGGTTATCCTCATAGGCGTGCGTAGGGTTCTCCATCAGGGGGGTCGAAGGTTCATCGCAGCGCCCCCCCCCCCCTTGTAAGTCAATGAACGAGACAGATTTTGCGCCCCCCCCCCCTCTTAGGTGACTATAGGGGGTCAATGTATGGGGCACATTTTGCGCCCCCCTCTTAGGTTATTAGGGGGGGGGGCGGCCGCCCCCCCTGCCCCCCCTGTGCGCACGCCTATGGTTATCCTAATGATGTCCTCTGTATCGAAGTAGAAAGACTGGCTTGTTGCTGAGCACTTACGATGAAAACAGCGTAACAAAAATGACAACCCCTTTGTTGTGTGGCTTTCGTGCCGCTACACGCGTCCACCTTTTTCTGTGATCGAAACTTAGTTGCGAGTCAGTGTTCGCGTCTTGCGTTCTTTTCCCCTTGCCTGTCGTTTTATTTTCGCGCTGTTTCCATTATGTGACCTCGTTATCTTGAAGAAACATAAATCTATGAAAGAGGAGTCAGTACCCCAATGGAAAAAAAAGTGCCCACTTTCCATTCCGAGCGTGTATTCGCAGAATATACGTAATCTACATATGTACGGACTCTTTCATTTCATGTGGAGAGAAAGCGTGGTGCAGCCTTTTTCCCCAGAGTGACATTTTTGCCCGAGTTCAGAAAGAAGCCGTTAGTTTTTCAGTGAAAACGTTTTAGCGGGCGTCGTAGCATAAGTAGCCGAACTGCTCCCTGGGGCAAGCCCTCGGCTACATGTCATTTACTGCCCACCATTTTTCCCCGCGCATACAGTTGACGTCATTCACGCAAGGGTAAAAACGAAAGTGGTTCGAAAATGTAATTTTCGAGGTGCGTAAGCATTATTCGTGTAATGCCGGCACTAGTTTAGTTCCGCACGATATCCCCAGCAGCGGCGTTTGCATCCTCCCCCATATCTTCCTTTGCAACCGTAGCGTGGAGGGTAACGCTTAGTTTCACTGCGTGCCCTCACAGGGTTTATCGCACTCAGCGTTGCAAAAAATTCCATGTATACAAGCGTTATCTCGCGGCGTAAACGCAAACTGTGCTTTCGCGACAGTGCGAGATGCTTTTGTTTATCTTTATTTATTTATTTATTATCTTCACAAGCAAAAAAAAAACAATCCTGTTTCTCTTCTTAGCACTTCTAGGTACCTAGAGCATCGCACACGTAATCCGAAGGTTGTAGGTTCGGTTCCTACTTGCGGAAAGTTGAATTTATGATCCAGTTTCATTCATTTCCATGTATGTCATATTTACCACACTACAGTTAAAAGCCACAAATAATGTCCGCTATGCCTGCCTCCCTTGACTTTATTGTCTATTGGTTTTATTAGGTCGTGCCTAATCAGGAGAATCTGCAAGCTAACCTGGCCAAGACAAACCCGGTTGTCGAAACACTACGGCTGTGGAGGGGATCATTGATTCCTACCCAGGTCTCGGCAAACAGAGGCCCTGATGCGCTCGTTGCGTTGATTAAAGTCGCACTAATTTCTCGCGGTCCGTGACTTCCCTGTCAACAGTGTGCTGCAAGCCAGGGTATGGCGAGAATACCTGCCCCCCTCCCATCTCCTGTGTCGCCTAAACTTCCTCCGCTGACATCACCGCAGCACTTGGGACATCGAGCTCTTTTCAGCTTTTTCGCTTGTACTAGGTTTCTATTTTTGTATCAAGGAAGCGAGCAGCGAGCTTTTGTGCGTATGTATGTGTGCATATTTACTTTTTGTCGCCTACAGCGAGGCGTAGACAGACTGCTGGTTTGCTGACCCTATGTGGCAATCAGGGCTGGCCACCTCGCGGCATGTTCAGCCCCATCTATCCCAGAAAAAGAGGAGGCGCGGACAAACATGGTCCTCGAACTTTGTTTCAATGCCATAAAATAAAAAAAAGGAGCACATTTTAAGACTCATTATATACATTGGCTACATAGACGAAAGACATCCTACGGAGCGCGCGAGCATGTTTTTGTGTGGACCACGGAATACCATACCACTTCATGGTATGTGTGCGTGAGGTGCAGGGAGGGGGGTGGTAAAGGGGTTTGAAAAAAGAACTATGTTATTATTCTTCAATGATAATATATCTTGTAAGTTATGCTGCCTCGGCGAAGGTGGTGTGAATTGATAGTAATACGATATTCTACGATGGTAGGCCTCGGTGACCAAATACTTGAAACGTGTGTGAATGTAATTTACCGTATGCGGTTTAACAGGCTAGTAATCGCTAGCGACGAATAACGTAATGATAAAAGGAAGCAGGATGTGAGTAGAAACCTACCGCAATGTCTACTGACGTAATGTGATAGCATAATCTCAGTCATAGTATGTCTTGTTAACGCGATCGTATATCGTCTCCAGCTCGCGAGAGTCCGCTCCTCTGGCCACCTGCCTGGTTGACTTGCTCTGGCTCGTGCATTGGGCCTGTCTGGATATGTTGGTCGGCGGGCTTCCTGAAATATATGGGACCGGCCATATTCAAAGAGAGAAATAATATTTGATCCGACCGTCCATCCATCCATTCATTCACCCAAGTATATAGTCACGCACCTACTTACCCTTCGATCGATGCATCCAAACCTACGTCCTTCCGTTCACCCGTACGTCTATAACCACCTACCCACCTATCCTACGTTCCATCTTCCGATCCATCATCCAAACCATAACGTATTGATCCATCCATCCACAACACCATCCGTCCGTCCGTCCGTCCGTCCGTCCGTCCGTATGTTCATTCATTCATTCATTCATTCATTCATTCATTCATTCATTCATTCATTCATTCATTCATTCATTCATTCATTCATTCGTCCGTCCCTCCAACATTGGGTTATGCTATGACATTGCCCGCGGGATCAGCGCGCCGAATTCAGTCGGACCATAGTGGCGACAACGTGTACCGAACTCTAATTTGGAATGTGTGTGAATACACACGTTCTAATTTACAGTGTGTGTGTGTGTGTGTGTGTGAACACAGAAATACACGGACGCACACGAGGTACCTCAGTGCAACGCATAAGTTCAGAAGAATAACAAATATAGGTGAACGATGCTCCGACGCTGGACTTGCTAGCGTGTTTATATTTCTGGGGCTGATTAAGATTTAGGCCAACCTTGTTTCGACATATTGAAGAGCTTAATATAAGCCTTGGTGCTTCTAGAGCAAACTAATCATGCAAGTATTTTGAGCCAGAAGTGCGTTTCATGCGCAAACTACTAGTTCGAGAAAAGCTTTGGAAAGAAGTTGCGGTAATCACGTTTCCGAAATTGAAGAGCTCTGTTGTAGAGATCGTACCATTCGATCCATGGACAGTCTCGACCCACCTTCTCTAGTGCACTGTTCCTTCGCGAAAGCTTGTGGCTATTTAGTGCCGCGTACTCGATGTCGTCCGCGTTAATTTCTAAACGCGTATTAATGTCAAAGCGTAATACGGCTGTCACACGAGTGCTTGAAAGTCTGGAGCAAGAAGACTACTTCCGTAAAAAGAGTTTTGGCCGCAGGCACACAGCAATTATGAATTGATGAGAAAAAAAATGGGCAAATGTTTTTTGCCCTGTCACGTAAACTCATAATAAAAAAAATCACGCCATCTCCGCTAAAGGGGACCATGAGGCGATGCGAAGCAGCGTTTCGGCATGTCGAGCCTCCGTTTCAGACAGGAAGGGGAGAGGGGGAAGTAAGAGAGAGGAATGGGGAAGGGGAGAGGTGAAAGTGGGAAAGGGTCCGCGCATGCGCAGTAAGGGTGGTCACGCCGCACACCACCACCACCACCGGTTTGAACTCCGCCATAAGATGCTTCGCATCTAAAATGAACATCATATCTCTTAGAGGCGTAGTAAACCCTTTAAAGCTTGTTTCCTTGTGCCCTCTCCTGAGCAGCTGGAACGGGTCAGGGATATCACATACGGAGACGCTCAGCGCGTCGCACGCTCGGACGCAAGGAGCGCGGAACTGTGACATCTATGGCCTACGCCGACGACCGAACAGCCCTGGGCGCTCGCAAAAAGCAGCGGCCACAGTGGTCGGAGAGGGACACTTGGACTTTATATATCGAGATACATAATTTTATTTGGACTGTTTCTCTCTTGAAACCTAACACCATAGTTTCCATAGCGCGTTCGGAAGAAAACACTAAAAAAAGAGATCGGGTGAACCGCATTCACATTTTATCCAATTGTCTCCGAGGAAGCACCTCTAACATCATTCACTTCGTGGATATGGTGGGGATTTTTTCCGAAATTGGAATGTGACTGACCGCAGAATAAGGAGTGTTTATTTACACGGTGTTACGATTAATCACTGAAAGTTGCTCAAGACGTCACATTGCACTCCATTTTCTTTGATTGAATGTAATATCAAGTGCCTTTGAATTATGATGTGCAAATTAGACACACTTGAAGACTGAGCATCAAAATTCGCTCCTGAAGAAAATATGATCTCCTATTAGGCAAGGGGTGCTATCGAAAGCACGGAAGAACAAAGTATGAAGCTCCGAGGATATGGGGAAGGGGTGGAATTAACTTATCGATGAAAGGTTAGAAATTCAAGCGACGTCGTCTCATTTGTGTGTGGTACTGATGTTACTGGATCTGCTTAATTCCTAACACTTTTCGCTTAGTGCCGCAGCTAATGAGCGGCAACAGCTCAACTTCCAACAGGAGCCAGTCGTCCCGGTATACGTAATTTCAAAGCCTCAGAAATCAATTAGGCTCCAAAAAACATGAACTTTCAATGGGAACCTCGTTATAGGACGTAAACTAGACATTCTGAAGCATTGTTCAGAACCAGCATGAAAAGATACCGCCACGCGCTGTTCTTCCCGTATTTCCATGCGACCGGGCTGTCACGCATGTTATAGCCCAGTCACAGGAAAATGCAGAAAGGACGCGCATGGCACCTTCTTTTAATATGAATCTGATCAGGACAATACAAAACAATCTGGAAACTTCTCAGACCTTCGAGATTGTTTTACATTACACTTGGAACACGTGGAACCGAGCATTTAGCCAAGCGGGCTGTTAGACGAGTAACGCATATTACACGCGTAATCGAGTGGTGCAGGGGCGTAGCCAAGGGGCGGGGTTGGGGGGGTTCAAACCCCCCCCCCCCCGAAATTTTTCAATTTTGCTTGCGTATATAGGCACGCACACATACATACACACGCACGAACATACATAAAGTATGGTTGAACCCCCCCCCCCCGAAAAAAATTTCTGGCTACGCCCCTGGAGTGGTGGTTACAAGTGCAACAGCCCGATCACATGTAAATAGGGAGAGAAGCGCACGTGGCAATATATTCTACTTAAACTATTTCATGGCGTCAGTTAATGTCGCCTAACAACATGATTCCGTTTTATCAGCCCGCAGCACTTCTGAAAAATGATTGCATCGTACGAGTTCTTAAAGTTGTCTTTAAAAACTGACTTTTAAGTAATACAGCTCTTCTCAAATATGTTCTTTACTGTTGGCGCCTAATAACAAAGCTGAAGGGCTGAGCTCCACGCAGTGACGTAGTCCAGATTTTACGTGAGTGTGAGCTAGACTACGTCATTCTCGCTTTCTTGTAATTGATTGCTCGAAAAATATATAAGCGCTACCGAGTTTCACTCTTCTCGAGCTATAACGATTGTGATATAAAGATAGAGGACTTCACTGTCGACATACGGGAGGCACCATCATGGGCTGTTAGACGAAAATTTTCTAATTTTACGTTAAAGAGCTCGTTTCGCAGGAATTCCGACGTCGGCATGGTTCGTTGTGAGCGAAAGTTTTTTTGTCCATGAGCAAAAGTGCGAGATGGATGCAAATAAATTATTATTGGAAATCATCGGTTCGAGTAGCAACCGAACGCAGCATTTCTCCTTGGCAAGCAAGTGTTTCACCAGAGCCACGCCAGTGCTTGAAACTACTTCGGAAAAAGAAAAAAAAAAAAAGCTGCGCGAATGTCATGTATTGCGAGGAGCCTCCTTAACGCCTGTACAATTGCGTGCCAGAGGCGTAGAATCGCATCAGGCGTCAATACATGTGAATCGCGCAACCAGTGTTTGATTTAAAGGCCCACCAAACAAAGCCACAGGCATAATTTATTATCAGCAACAGCATCAGCTAAGTGTACAGCTACGCGGGTGCGCTTGTTGCTTTCCGGACGCGTAGTGGGTACTTCGCCATTTCGCTAAAAGAAGAGTGATGGCGTAGTGGGTACTTCGTAACTACACATGCAACAGGCATTCTAAGGTAGTTTGAAACGGCCAATATTACGTGCACAGACGTTCCTTTCTTTCCGGCAAGGTGGAGGTGTCCACCGAGCAGCGAAGCGAGGCTAGTGATTGAGAAGGCGATGCGAACGGGGCCCCATCGCGTACTGTTCTTGAAGGCGAAGCTCAAGCGTCTTGCAAGTTTTAACACCATAACGTTAAAGAGCTTGTTACGCAGAAGTTCCGGCGTCGGCGTCGGTGTCGGTGACGGCGTCGTTGTTTCTGAGCGAAAGATCATCTTGTCCTTCACCGAAAAATCTCGAAAGATGCAAGTAAAATAAATAATAAAAATCTTCGCGTTCGAGTGAGAATCAAACCCAGGCCGTCTGCGTGGTAAGCAGGTGATGTACCACAGAGGCCACGCAATTACTTGAAACTCCTTCGAAAAGAAAAGGCTATGTGAATAATCGAGAAAGGTGCAAATAAAATCAAGAATAAAATATCTTCGGGGTCGAATGAGAATCGAACCCAGGCCGTCTCCGTGGTAAGCAGGTATTCTACCACACAGCAAGCTATTTATTCAAACTGCTTCTGAAAAAAAAAAACACTATATGAATGTCGTGTAGTGGAAGGAGTCTCCTTAACGCCTGTAAAATTGCGTGCCCGAAGCGTGCAATCGCGCCAGGCGTCAAAACATGTGAATTGCGCAACGAGTGGATGTTTTAATGGCCCACCCATTACAAAGCTCTCAGACATATTTAATGATCATCAGCAAAAGCATCAACAAAGTGGACAGCTGCGTAGGTTCGCGTCTTGCCTTACGGACGCGTATATGCTACGTTCCATCCACCCACCCATTCATCAAAACCACCACCTCTTGATCCACCAATCCACGACACCGTCCGTCTGTCCGTCCGTATGTTCATTCATTCATTCATTCATTCATTCATTCATTCATTCATTCATTCATTCATTCATTCATTCATTCATTCGTCTGACCCTCTAACATGCTATGGCCCTGTCCGTGGGATCAGCGCGCCGAATGCAGTGGGCCGATCGTGGTGACAACGCGTAGCGAACTGTAATTTGGAATGTGTGTGTGTGAACACACATGCACACGCACACGAGGGACCCCAGTGCAGCGCATAAGTACAGAGAAAAAACAAATATATCTTAGCGATGCTCCGAAGCTGGACTTGCTAGCATGTGTATATTTATGGTGCTAATTAAGGTTTAAGCCAACCTCGTTTCGACGTATCGAAGAGCTTAATATAAGCCTTGGTGCTTCTCGAGTAAACTAGTGGTGCAGGTACTTCGAGCCAAAAATGCGTTTGATGCGCGAACAAGTAGCTCGAGAAAAGTCTTTCAAACAAGTTGGGGAAGTCCTGTTTCCGAAATGGAAGACCTCTGTTGTAGAGAAAGCATCATACAGCTCCATTGACGGTCAGGAATGTTAGCAATGCGTTACCGTTACACTTTTCCTCAACGAAAGCTTGTCGCTCTTTAGTGCTCCGTACTATATGTCGTCGAGAATATATCCTAGCACTCAGTAACGCCAAACCTAATACCTCGGTCACACGAAAGTCAGACGCACAGCAAGAATGAATTAATGAGAAAAAATTGGCCGCGTATCTGCGTGCTTCGCTGCAAATGTCGTGTAAAGACGATAGAAGAGGCGCTGCGTGAGATATGAACGCCATCTGGCAATACGTCGGGAAACGTGAATACTGTGTTGCGGGCTGGTAGTCCCGGCGCAGCAGCAGGCAAGACCGGCGGTGACCAACGCGACCGGCGGGGACGCCAGCCAGCCCGAACACGCGGTTTGGCGCGAAGCGCCGAAGCAGAAGAAACGTCCGCAACGTCCGCACTCAACGAGTACTCTCCACACACTCTTTTATATTCACGTCGCCTGGGTAAAGCAGGAATGCCAGAGCGGCGCCCCATGGCACTCGTACAGTGCAATACTGAACTGAAACCGAAACACAACAATGAGCTCGCGCAGAGGGCACGGTGGAAGCCAAGTTTCGGCGCAGTCGCATTTTCAGCGCAGCTTAAGAAACTAGGGTCTCTAGAATTACGTATCTATGTATTTTCTATTAAAGGAACAGACCACCTAATACTTATCTAGTGATGTTGCGCCTCAGATATGCGTAATGTTTGCTTTTTGATCAACCATGTAGACAAGTATGAACCTAGTGAGCCGTTCACGATGGCTGGCCCTTGTGCAAGGGGTTCAACTTTGGCCGAGTGGCTGAATCGAGGGACGTGCAGACAAACAGAAAGACAGACAGAAAGACAGACAGACCAAAATTTCTGCGTTTAAGTTCCCCAAGAAAGACTATCGTGGGGGATTGGCCGCTAGGGGTCTTGGAGTGCAGCAGCACTTCGCTTCGGCTCCGTACCGCGACAGCGAAAATTGCCAATCGCTGGTATCTCAAGTGCCCTCAACAACACGAACGCCTTCATAGAGGTGAGCGCTCTCTACTAACCCCTCTTGAGGTTTCGGCGAGCCCCAGGAGGGCCACCAGGCCCAAAAACCAGGACCCGTCGCGCCACCGCTGTGCTAGGCCTTGCGACGCGTCGCGCCGCAGTCTCCCTACCTCAGGCCAGCATGGAGGTTGTTCAAGTGCAAGGCACGGAGATGGACCCAAGTCATTATGACCCTCGGGACTGGACCCAAGTGCTCAGAGCCCAGGCAAAACTCCGGGAAACACGAAACGCGACCCATGGTACGAACGCCGATCCTTCTGTGCGAGAGACGCCGAGTCAGTCGCGGGAGACTCCGCAGACCGCCACCACTCCCGGGCTACACAGCTCTTCGACGCAGCTGCGCGTTCTCCATACAACTGCCCAAAAGATTAAGCAACTACCGCCCCTTCCACCCGACGGATATAAAGTGGTATTCCGCTCCCAGGGAGGCCTTGACCTTACGACGCTCCAGCCACGCTACCTCCTCACCGCTCTCATGCAGGCCGCTGCGCTGACCGACCCATCTACGCTGACTCTTCGGATTCACCCCGTCAATAACACTTGCACAGTGTCTGCGGTGAATCAAGAGGACGCGCTCAAGCTTGTGCAGCTACAGCACATCACCTACGACCAGCATGAGTATGCCATGACGGCATACATCGCACCCCCCGATGGCTCAGTCAGGGGCGTTATTACGAACGCCTACTGGAAAGAATCACCACAAGAACTACTCGCGGACTTGATCTCGCGCAACCCCCACGAAACTATACTAGACGCTCGCCGAATGGGACTCACACGATCGATTCTCATTACTTTTGGACAAGCCACCGTCCCCCGAAAATTGTCTATGGTGGAGGACTGCATCTGTGCACGCCCTATACACCACGGGTCGAGACGTGCAGTAACTGCCGGACCATAGGCCACCGCACGGATGTATGTATACAACCTAGGACGCACAAGTGCCCCAGATGTGGCCAATTACACCCGAAGGAGGCAACTCCAACATGCATTCCAGTCTGCATCATCTGCGAAGGCCCGCATCTGACGGGGACACGGGAGTGCAAGCACAGGCATCTACCTAAAGTAACCAGGCCCACGTCACCACGTGAACCGCGATCCCAGGAACGGGTAGACAACTCACTACGCGGTGCAAGCACCAAACGCTCTGAGCCACCTGCCGGCCAACGAAAAGGGCAGTCCAAAAGCTCCGACCAACCTACATGGGCCGACAAGCTGAAGACGCCCAAAGGGACCAGACCACCAGCGACCAACGCCCCGCCTGCCCCGGACCCCCGTGACCAGGAGCTCCGGGCCCTGCGTGTAGAGGTAAGCCGTCTCACGACCCTTGTAGGACAAAACCCTACTCCCCCCTCACCTTCTTCACAGCAGTCGTCCCCAGAACAAATCACCCCACCCACTGCGCAGTCACCCAACAGCCCCGCCACACACTGCTCACCCCCTCATAAAAAGAAACGCAGTTCTGACTCAGTCGACGATTATGAAGCTGATCTAAGAAACTTGGAAGCCAAATTTGACGCCAAATTAGTAGCTCTGGAGGCGCGCCTCGAAGCTAAATTTTCAACAATAGTCGAACAGCTGTCTGCTCGTTTTGAGCAACAGATGGATGCACTATTCACACGCCTAACCCAAACTCTAGAAAGTAGGTTTACGCAATTTGAGACCCGCCTTCAGAGGCTCGAAACAACTACCGGCTCATCACCTGAGGGGTCTTCTACCTCCATCTCACAGACATCCTCTCCTTCTATCTAACTTCCACTACAGCCACAACAACCAATCCTCGCTCCACCTACGCTCCAATATGGCGGGTCGCGCTGATTCTACCCACCTATCACTAATCCAGTGGAACTGCCGCGGCTTTCGGGGCAAACGCGCGCCGCTGCAGCTCTTAATACCTACCCTACCTGCCGTACCTAAACTTCTTTTGTTACAGGACACGCAACACCAAGCCAAACTTCCCAGTTACCATGCAGTACACTCAGACTCCACCGACACTCCCCGAGTGTCCACACTCATTCATCGCACCCTTACCTACCAACAACACACAATCACCTCCTCCACTCCATGCGTCCTCATAGAAATCATACCCACGAAACTTAACACACCTCCGATTTTTATAGCCAATATCTACCACACCCCACGCCAGGCCATGGCCACTCTCGATGCGCTACTGCAGAGAATTCACCGCATCGCAGGCCGAAACCCCCTACTCATAGGCGGTGATTTTAACTCCCAGCATACAGACTGGGGTTATCGGTACACCACAGCACGGGGTCGCAGGCTTTGGACTACCATCCAAGACTTGCGCCTCACTACACATAACAACTTTCACACACCAACCCGCATCGGCAATAGCGTAACCATGGACACTAGCCCAGACCTCACACTCAGCCGTTCTCTCAAAGATATCTCATGGTCTCGTACACAACACACACTTGGAAGCGACCATTATATTGTCGCCATACAAATACCTCACACACCACACAGACCCCGACTCCTCACCCACAATCTTATTCACTGGGATGCTATCCGATCCGCTCGTCGGGAACTCCCCAATACCCCGATACAAGACATCGATGATTGGGTCTCATCTCTCCTCAATGACATAACCGCTCACACACAACACATTAGCACACCACCCGACACCCCTACATTGGACACTCGCTTAGCCCACCTCTGGGAGGCGCACCATAGCATACTGGAGAGATGGAAACGACAGAAACATAACAGAACGTTAAAACGCCGACTGGCCACGCTACAGACACAAATAACTGCGCACGCCGAGGAGTTGTGCCGTTCCAACTGGGGTCAGGTGTGCAACAGCATAGCTGGCAACCTCTCTACCAAGTACGCATGGCACCTCCTACGGCACCTTATCAACCCCACAAACTCACGCACAACGTCACAACATCACATTGCACGCCTACTTCACAACACCACGCTTTCCCCCGACTCCCTTTTGGACCAACTCCGCACAACACACACAGCACCCGGCACCTCCTCCCCTCTCCCGTACTACACGGGAGCCCCGAATGAAGCCCTGGACAACGATATATCGGAGCAAGAGGTCCGTATGGCCCTCCAGAACATCCGCACAAGCTCTGCACCGGGAAAAGACAGGATAACTAACTCTATGCTCCGTAATCTGGATGATCAATCGATTGCGCAGATTACAGATTACTTCAATAAATGCTGGAAGGAAGGCACCTTGCCACAATCCTGGCGCCATGCCAAGATTGTATTCATTCCTAAACCAAACAAACCCCTTACCATATCAAACCTCCGCCCCATTTCACTGACATCGTGTCTCGGGAAGCTTCTCGAGCATGTTGCTTTGAACAGACTGACTCAACACATGCACGACCACAACCTATATCCGCACAGCATGGTGGGCTTCCGCCCACGCCTCTCAGCCCAAGATGCCATGCTTCAACTGACGCACGACATTCTTGATCCTCTCATCCCCGCTCATACTAAAGCCGTCTTGGCCCTGGACTTAACCAAGGCCTTTGATCGAGTTGAACACCGAGCGATCATGGCGGCTCTTTCCCCCCTCAATGTGGGCGTTCGCATGTACGCCTACATACAAGCCTTCCTATCGGGACGCACGGCTGAGGTTCATATGGGCCCCCATGCGTCCCCTCCATACACCCTCAGTGGAGTTGGTACTCCGCAAGGTTCGGTCCTTTCCCCCTTTCTCTTCAATGCCACACTCATTCCCTTAGCCCGCGCTCTTCACAACATACCTCACCTTCACCACACCCTCTATGCAGACGACATCACACTGTGGACCACACACGGTAGTGATGGCGACATAGAGGAAACCTTACAAACCGCTGCAAACATCACACAACAACACGCACAAAGCATTGGTCTCTCCTGTTCCCCGGAAAAATCTGAGCTGTTTATCATACGCCCTTCACCACGCACTCTTCCCACTGCCCCGATCATTGTAACTCTGGCCGGTCGCCCTATCCCAGAGGTCGACACAATCCGGATCTTGGGCCTTCACATCCAAAACAACGGCCGTAACACTTTCACTATCCGGATACTCAAGCGGGTGACGGAAGCGCTTTCGCACCTCGTCCGCAGAGTTTCTGGCAAACACTATGGCATGAAGGAACACGATTTGTGTCGCCTCATTCATGCCTTCATACTGAGCCGCTTCCTATATACAATCCCGTATCTCCGACTTCGACAAGAAGAAATAGCCACCCTGGATGCCATGCTTCGTAAAGCCTACAAGGTGGCCCTACACCTTCCCCCTAACACACAGACCGCTAAACTTCTTCAGCTTGGGCTCCATAACACCACACAGGAACTCATTGAGGCCCACAGACGAGCGCAATACACTCGTCTAGCTCAGTCTTTCACCGGACGCTACATACTTGACACCCTCAATATTCACATACCAGCAGCCGACCCCACACTTATACCAATCCCCCGACCCATACACACACAGCTCATAGTAAAACCTCTCCCAAGAAACACCCACGTTACCTACCATTCGGCCCGCCGCAAGGCACGTGCAAAAGCTCTCCACAAATACTACGGTTCTGAAGAGGACGCCGTATGGGTGGATGCAGCTTGCACGGGCGACGACGCGGCAGTTGCAGTCGTTGATCGCACACTCCGACCCATCGCAACTCTCCACCTTCCTCCTGCGTCCACACCGGAATCCTCGGAAGAAGCGGCGATCGCGCTTGCCCTCACACAGACTGACGCCCGGTACGTTCTTTCCGACTCGAAAACCGCGATCCTAAATTTCGCGCGAGGACGAGTCCACGAGACTGCTTTCCAAATTCTCAGCTCGCCCACCAAAAACCCGGCCCGCCATGTGGAGCTGATCTGGGTGCCTGCGCACTCTGGGAATCCCGGCAACGAAGCCGCCAATGACCACGCCCGAGGTCTCATCAACCGGGCGGCGGCGGAATCGGAGTCGGGCTCTTCTAGGGAGCGCATGCATTCCTTCAACGAGATTACCCAGTCATACCGTGCTGAACGCCAGCTATACCCCCCACCCCACCGATCCCTAAAAAACTTTCACCAAATATTATGGCGCCGCCTTCAGACCCGCACCCTTCCCTCCCCCTATTTCTTTTCCCGCATTTACCCGGGAGCGTACGCCCCGTCCTGTGCTCAATGCACTCATCCCCACGCTACCCTTACCCACATTCTCATGGAATGCCCGGCGGACCCTCCCCCGCGGGGCCCGGAGCCACTGACCACATGGGAGGAATGGGAGACCCTGCTGCGCTCGACGGACCCGGCCAAGCAGAAGATCGCCACTGACCGGGCCGCCCACGTCATGGAACTGCATGAACTCATGAACGCATAGCGCAGTGGGGTCGTGCGGGGACCCTGGGACGTACGTGCCCAAATCCCTTGGTCCAATAAAGTTTTACCTCCTCCTATCGTCTTTAAAACTGGGCAAATGTTTCATGTCACCTAAGCTCATCATAAGAACAAAATTGCAAATCACTTAGAAGGCGCCGTAGACGCTTATTTGCTTTGCACTCTCGTAAGCAGCTAGAACGGGTCAGTGATATCACACACATTGGGGGGACGCTTAGCGCGTCGAACGCACGGACGCAAGAAGCGCGGCATCGTAACATCTATGGCCTACGCCGGCGACCGAACCGCCCTTAGCGCTCGCCAAAAGCAGTAGCCACAGTGGTCGGAGAGGGACACTACGAGTTTATATATCAATCTACATAATTTTATTGCCACTGGTTCTCTTTTGAAACCTATAGCACCACGCTTTCTAGAGCGCGTTCGGCAGAAACACGCTAAAAAATTACACCATCTCCCGCTAAAGGGGACCATGAGGCGATGCGAAGCCGGAGCACTTGCGCGATCGCGTTCCGTTGGCGTTCGTTGGGCATTCTACCGACCTTGGGCATGCTACCGACTTCGCGTCGTGGAACGCAAAGAAGAACACTACGCGCGTCGTGTCTTCCCTCTAGCCTGGCCGTTAATTCTCACAGGGCGAGCGCGGAGCGTGGTCGACAGGCGCGCGAGAGGGAAGCAGCGTAGGAGAGGAGAGAGAGGGGGAGGGGACGCGCATGCGCTGGCGCTCATCGCGGCGCTGCGCAGGAGAGCATTTGGGCACGTCGAGCCCGCACTTCAAGAGAGTCAACTGAAGCAAGCTCTGGACAACGCGCGCAGCACTCTATCGGCTTGACGGACAGGAGAATAGAGGTGGAGAGTTGCGCATGCGCCGCGAGAGCAGAAGCGAGAACGCAGGAGAAGCGCAAGCAGCTGCTGGGAGAGAAGTGGAGAGAGTAACACGCAGCTGTTGGAGAGAGGGACGGAGGAGAGTTGCGCAAGCGTAGTGTGAGTGTGGACAAGCAGGCCGCGGGACATACCCCCGAGCAAGAGATGTGTATTTGAAAAAAAAAAAAAAAGATGTTGTAGAACTCCGTGCACTCTAATGTGGAAGAGCACCAACTGTCCACGCGCCAGCGGTCGACTCTCGTGGGAGGTCCGTGGGTGCGATCCGCGGCTCCTTCTTGCGGACTGCAGGGGTGAGTCGAATGTCCGCGACAACACATTCGCGATACATTGTATGTGTTAATTTGTTCGTGCGTTGTATTGGCATTCTGTTGGGTTATTCGACATGTTAATTCAATTATCTGTTCCATTCGGTTTTCGAGTTTGCCGTTATGTGAAAGCTGTTAATAAATGTCCACGTGTCGTTCGCGCAACGGCGTGTACCGTGTTCGTTTGTCCGGAGAGCCCACAGCGTATGATCGATCTTTTGATTCAGTGTAAGCCGTAGGAACGGATCCACTTTAAACAACAATGAGGACCATGTATGTTCATCAAACCATGTGTCTTTGCACAATTTGTGGCGGTAGGGTGGAAAGAACGTTCTTCCATTCTGACTAAGAAAATATCACTGGCGTCATGCTAGTTTTTGTGCACCCTTCAGTGGCTAATTTGTCTCCTACCTCATTTCGTAACACTCCAACGTGCATCGGTAGCCATTGAAAACAAATCTCGTGAACCGCCAGAGAAGCGATGTTGACTGTTTTGAGGAATTCACATATCCCCATGCGGCGCAAGGTCCATATATGTGAACTCAACTTGTTTTTGCCAGTTCATTGGAGAGGTAGCCAAGAAAGACCAAGGTACAAAGGGAACAGGGTGAACTGAACCTCCTGCATCGTCAATGCGTCGTGACGTAACCTCAATGTGCGGCTTACGAGTATAGCCGATCACTATGGTAAGGGCACTAGAATATTCGACGGGCCATTCCACGACCCTCCGTTTGGGACCACAGTCAGAAGTGCTATTTCTCCTTTTAAAAATTAATGCAATCAAAAACAAATTGCGCAAGCGTGGTGAGCCTTCGGCATGATTATTTTTGTGCGATATTGGAACATGACTGACACCAGAAAATTAAATAATCACACGCTAATTAGGAAAAATTGCCGAATGTTGCCCAAAATGACATATTGTACTTCGTTCTGTTTCTTGGAATGTAACATCCTATGCCTTTGAATTATGTTGTGCGAATCGGACACACTTGCAGACTGTGCATCATAATTCGCGCCCGAAAGGAATATGATCTCATACTAGGTAACAGGTGCTATCGAAAGCACGGAAGAACAAAGCATGAAGCTCCGAGGTTAGGCGGGGGGGGGGGTCGAATTCATTTATCGATGAAATGTTACAAAGTCAAGCGACGTCGTCAGCGGGACTGATGTTACTGGATCTGATGAATTATAGACATTTTTCGCTTTCTGCCGAACCTAATGAGTGGCAACAGCTCAACTTCCAACAGCAGCCAGTCCTGTCGGTGCGCCGTACGTTAAAAGACTCAGATGTCAATTTGGCTCGAAAAAATATACGAGAAAAAAGTACGAGTTCGTAACGTTTTCTTTAGAAACTGTCTTTTATGTAATACAAGGCTGTTTTCGCATATTTACATTATTATTAGCACGTAAGAACAAAGCTGAAGGCCAGAGCTCCGCGCACTCACGTGGTCCAGATTTTGAGTGGGTGTGAGATGGATTATGTCATACTCGCTTTTTTGTAACTGTTTGCTCGAAAAATAATTTAGTAAAACCGAGTTTCATCCTTCTCGAACTGTCTCCATTGCGATATAAGGATATCGACACCTGGGCGCCACCATCTTAGGATGTTAAACACATTTTTTTTTTTATTTTACGTTAAAGACCTCGCTTCGCAGGAATTCCGGTGTCGGGGTCGGCGTTGGTGGTTTTGAGCGAAAATTCAGCGCTGACCGCGAGCGATAATGGGAGATGGATGTAAACAAATTAATCATAAAAATTATCGGTTCGAGTGGGAACCGAACCCAGGACTTCTGCTTGGCAAGCAAGCGTTCCGCCAGAGCCGCTCCAGTGCTTGAAACTGTTTCAGAAAATAAAAAAGCTATGCGAATGTCATGTAGAGCGAGGAGTATCCTTAACGCCTGTAGTATTGCGTGGCAGAAGCGTAAAATTGCGTCGTTGTTTCTGAGCGAAAAATCATCATGTTATGTTGTCTGTGACCGCAAAATCGAGAAAGATGCAAATAACATAATTAATAAAAGTCTTCGCGTTCGAGTAAGAATCGAACTCAGGCCATCTGATGGCAAGCAGGTGCTCTACCAAGAGCTACGCTATTTCTTGAAACTGCTTCGGAAAAAAGCACTATATGAATGTCGTCTAGTAGTAAGCGCCCCCTTTACGCATGTAATATTGCGTGAGAGAAGCGTAGAATCGCGCCAGTCATCAAAACATGTGAATTGCTCATTGAGTGGGTGTTGTAAAGGCCCACCCATTACAAAGCTCTCAGAGATACTTAATCATCATCAGCAAAAACATCAACAAAGTGAACAGCTGCGTAGGTTCGCGTGTTGCCTTACGGGCGCGTATATCCTAAGTTCAATCCAGCCACCCATCCTTCCAAACCATCACCTATTGATCCTTCCATCCACAACACTATACGTCCGTCCGTCCGTCCGTCCGTATGTTCATTCATTCATTCATTCATTCGTCCCTCCAACGTTGGCTCACGTTGCTATCAACCCGTCCGCGGGATCATCGCAGCGAATGCAGTGGGCCGATCGTGGTGACGACGCGTAGCGAACTGTAATTCACACGAGAGACCTCAGTGCAGCGCGCAAGTTCAGAGGGAAAACAAATATGTGTTAGCGATGTTCCGACGTTGGACTTGCCACCATGTTTATATTTCTGATGCGCTAAAGGTTTAAGGGAACCTTCTTTCGACATATTGAAGAGCTTATTATAAGCCTTGGTGCTTCTCGGGTAAACTGGTCGTTCAGGCATTTTGAGCCGAAAATGCGTTTGATGCGCAAGCTAGTAGCTCGAGAAGAGATCTTGAAAGAAGTTGTGGAATTTGTGTCTCCGAGACGGAAGAGCTCTATTGTAGGGAATGCACCATTTGGCTCCATGCGCAGCGGTTTCCGAAGCACGTTTCCAGTTACACTGTTCCTCAGCGATATCTTATCGCTCTTTAGTACCTCGCACTATAAGTCGTCCACGTTATCTTCTAAACACATATTAACGTGAAGGTCTAATACCTCCGTCACGCGAGCGCTTGAAAGTCTTTGGAGCAAGATGACTAATTCCGAATGAGTTTCGCCCGCAGACACACGACAGAGAATGATCATTTTAAGAAACGGTCTTTTCAACGGAGTTCGTCGGTCTCTTTCATGACGTTAAAAAAACAGCCCCGAAACCAGTGGGCGCCAGCGATTATGAATTGATGAAAATCCCTCTGTCATAGGAATCGATATAACACGAAAGTGAAACGTGTCGTCACAGACGAAGTTGACTACTTTAGTGCATTGGCATATCAGAGCTTGTGTACTGTCTATTGTTGTTTGGCAGATGTAGCACCGCCTGATGTGGACGCACTCAAGTTGACGCTTAGTGGCACATCTCGATATCGAAGACTAACGCCCACGATCATGATTTAACCCTAGCGGTAGCTGAAGTTCTTAACATATACGTGGACACCGCATATGGTTAATCCCGAGCAAATATGGCTTCAACAAGCACATAATAAACACTGATACTCGATATGAACTCCTCCAAAGCGTCGTGAAACGCGAAGAGAAACGCTACGCGCGTCGTGTTTTCCTTCTAGCCTGGCAGTTAATTGTCATAGGGCGAGCGCGGAACGCGGTGCGACAGCCAGGCGAGCGTTGGAGATATCTTTCCTCCATGGTTGGAGAACTACTTTTCGATATGTATGCATACTATGAGCGAGGCTTGTGCTGAAGCCAACACCTCGCGGTGTGTTAAACGAAATTACACTTCTATTGGAAACGCGCCGAATGGGACGGTCGCAGCAACGGCGCGTCCTTTTTTTTGTTTTGTTTTTCGAGGCTGGTGGCACACATGTCACCAACCCGTTATAAAGGGGACGCTCATAGCATCCACCCATCCATCCATGCAAGGGCACTGCGAGGGGAAAGTGTGAAAGATAAAACGCGCGTTCATGTGGCCTTCGTTATGTGTTTGGCGGTCGCTCAGTGGGCTAAACGCCCACTTCGACCGTTCCATTCGGCACGTTTGCAATACAAGTTTAATTTCGTGTACGCATTAACATACCGTGAGATAGCGGCTTTAGCCGAAGCCTCGCTCATAGCATGCATCCATACCAAAAAACCCGCATTTCCCCGAAGGGCAGTATGAGGAAGTGCGAAGCACGGGTTGATGTTATGAGGGGGCGCGCGCGACTAAACTGCAGAGCCGAGCGAAGGAGACGGCAGCGAGAGAGCACGCGCCAGCCGACCCACGGAGGTCTGGCCGTTTTTAAGTGCAAAGCACTTTTACTGATGATGATGATTAAGTGTAATTAATGATTTAAAGTGTTGTTGTCATGATGCATTTGTACACACACACATATTTATATATGAAGTATTATTTATTTATTTTACACTTCACGCTTTTCGTATGATGCATTAATGCACCTCGCGAGTGCGTCACACACACACACACACACACACACACACACACACATACACACACTACACACGTCACTACAGATCAGCACCTATTCGTGTTATCGTTGTAGCTCACGGTTAGTACCAGCGCTTTGTGATCCGAGAAATGGACGGTGAGCGGATCCGGCAAGACGACGCGGACCGTACAGTTCCTACTGAACGCCAAGTCTATGAAGCCACCGTTGATCGTGGTCGGAAACTCGAGAGACAGACACGTCATCGAGTAATTGTTCAGCATGTGGTCAACCAACCAGCCATTGTCCTTTCTAACGTCCACGTTAAAGTCACCCACCACCACAACCGGAACCGAGGGACGCGCGCGCACAGACACACTCTCCATCGCCGCATCCATCTGCTCCAAGACGGCATCTCGCGAGAGGTTCGGGGCTAGGTAGACGGTCACAACCCGGACGGCATCGCCGGAGTAGGCACTGGTGTAGACGGAGGCGTACGGCGACTCGTCTCTGAGCGGCGAAGTACACACGGCATGCGAGAGGACGTTGGCGTAGACGTGCCCAACCAAGCACACGTCGCAGTACTCGTGCCACTCGTGCGGAGCCGGCGCGGGGCGCGCGCAGCCACGGAGCGGAGGGCGGAGCGCGCGCAGTCACGTGGGGCGTGACGTCGCTGCGCCGTTGCTACAGACGCTCCTCTCCGCTCCTCGCGCCGTTGCTAGGGAAGAGGAGGAGGAGCTCGGATGCCGGCGGAGTTTTCGGGGTCGCTTAAGAAGTGCATTTGCACTTAAAATAGCTCTGCGACGCTCGCCTGGCTGTTGCACCGCGTTCCCCGCTCGCCCTGTGAGAAGTAACGGCCAGGCTGGAGGGAAGCCACGACGCGCCTAGCGTTTCTCTTCGCATTTCACGACGCTTTGAAGGAGTGCATATCGAGTATCGGTGTTTATTAATGTGCTTGCTGATGCCACGTGTGCGAGATTCACCATATGCGGTTTCCATGTATATGTTAAGAACTTCAGCTACTGGAAGCGTTAAATCATGATCATGGGCGTTAGTCGTCGGTACTGAGATGTGCCACTAGGCATCAACGTGAGTGCGATGCGTTCACATCAAGCGGTGCTACATCTGCCAGACAACAGTAGACATTGAAGAAGCTCTCATATACCAATGCACTATAAACAATAAACTACTTCTGTGACGAAAGGTTTCAGTTTCGTCTTATACCGATTCCTATGCCGGAGGGATCAGCCATCTTTTTCTTACTTGCACCACTATTTTTACGCTTTATTATCAACCAAATTCCCGGAGAACACTCGTGCGAAAATTATCACAAATGCTAAATCTTGTTCTGTCCTGCACGAAATCGTAAACGAATCCTTTAAAAAATAGCTAAAGGTGATAAAGAATTTTTTTCTAGAAAAATGTTATAGCATTCTTTAAAAAGGCTTCTCGAAGTTTCCTTATTCCCTACATGAAAATTTAGGGATATGGAGCGCAAAAATGTTGCGCAAGTTTGATGCCTTTTCAGCGCATACGAGAAAAAGTAAAAAATACGCAATCACAGAAATGCAAGAGAACCCTAAGAGCGTTGGATGACTGCAAGTTTCTTTCTCTCCGTTCTTTTATTTTTTGTTTCATGCTTGTCGTATGCGCTGGAAGTGCATCAGGCTTCAGTGTTTCAACAGCGCCAGCTAACCACTCTATGATTCGTAATTAAGATGTTGCGTAACGTCTACGACATAAAGCGCGGGATCGAATCCCGGCCGCGGCGGCTGCATTTTCGATGGAGGCGAAAATGTTTGAGGCCCGTGTACTTAGATTTAGGTGCACGTTAAAGAACCCCAGGTGGTCGAAATTTCCGGAGCCCTCCACTACGGCGTCTCTCATAATCATATCGTGGTTTTGGGACGTTAAACCCCAGATATTATTATCTACGACATAAAGCACGACTATGTGAGATGTTCATTAACTACGCAATATGTTGAAAAACAATAATGCCATTTTCAAAGGGGCAATTAAACTTGTGTCCACGAAATATCAAGAAGAGCGCTCACTGCACGTCTGTGACTGCCATCACATGGCCACGGTTCAACCATTTTGCTAATTGTGAGAGGTCGTCCATAGAGGCTGTTCATTCGATCGCTCTGTTGAACGCGCTGTTCTTCGTATTGCGGGCATTTTGTAATGACATGCTCCACGGACGCGTCGTGCCATAGGCGTGCGCACAGGGGTGGGGGGGGGGGGGAGGCGGCCGCCCTCCTTCCTATTCACTTAAGATGGGGGGGCGCAAAGTCGGCCCCACACATTGACATAATAAGGAGGAAAGGGGGGGGGGGTGCTGCGACTCGAGGGGGCGGCGCAATGTCAGCGCCATACATTGACATAATTGGGAGGGGTGGCGCTTCGACGAAGCTTCGGCCCCCCATGAATGGGAACCCTGCGCACACCTATTGTCGTGATTAACATAGTGGTCGCACTGTGGCCACGTTCTATTTTGGTGCGGCACAGGAAGTGAGGCGTGTATGCCACATCTAATCCTAGACGATTCAGGAGTGTATCAAACGCTGTGGGGAGTGGGGGATGGGGGGGGGGTGCTATCACCCCATGTCAAGTCGTTTTCACCTCATGGCGTCCGCGCGTCGTAGTTACCGTAGTTCGCTTTGCCGCCGTTGAGCGAGAGTGGGCGCTGTGCTCGCGGGGTGGCGCCAGTGGTGCCACCATGTGGGAGTGAGGTTACGCTGGTGCATGAGGAAGAGCACTCGTGCTTCTGGGTTTTGGAGCGGCAGTGGACGCTCGACTGTCGCGGGAGGTCCGTGGGTGCGGTCCGCGGCTCGTTCTCGCGGACTCCAGGGTTGAGTCGAATGTCTGCGACAAGGCATTCGCGATAGATTGTATGGGTTATGTTGTTTCTGTGTTGTATTGGCATTCTGTTGGGTTATTTGAGATATTAATTCAATTATTTGTTCCATTCGGTTGGCGAGTTGCCCGTTATGTGAAAGCTGTTAATAAATGTCCATGTGTTGTTTGGACGACGGCGTGTACTGTGCCATTTGTTCCGAGAGCCTACGACATACGATCGATATTTTGATTCGGTGTATGCCGTATTAACGGATGCACTTTAAACAACAATTAGGACCTTGTACGTTGATCAAAACATGTCTTTGTACAGTTTGTGGCGGCAGGGTGGAAAGAGCATTCTGGATTTCTGAGTAAGAAACGATCACTGGCGTCATGCTAGTTTTTGTGGGCGCTTCAGTGGCTAATTTGTCTGCTACCCCATTTTGTAACACTCCAACGTGCCTCGGTATCCATTGCAAACAGATTGCGTGAAGCGCCAGAGAAGCGCTGGTGACTGTTTTCAGGATTTCGCATATCCCCGTGAAGCGCACTGTCCATATATGTGGACGCAACTTGTTTTTGCCAGTTCTTTGGAGAAGTTGCCAAGAAACAGCAAGGTACATCGGGCATAGGATGAACTGAACATCCTGCATAATGCGTCGTGACTTAACCTCAATGTGTGCCTTACGAGTGCAGCCGATCACTATGATAAGGGCACTAGAATATTCGACGGGCCATTCGACGACCCCTGTTTTGGGACCAGAATTAAATGTACTATTTTAGAAGCGAAGCACCTTTTGCTCGGGGCTGTGTCTGTCCTTCCTTCACGCGTCCGTTCCCCCCCGCGCATGTGCCAACTCCTCCTCCTCTCCTCGCGTGAGCGCGAGGAAATGTCATGAGCGCTGCCTCCGCTTCTTTTCTCCTCGTCTGTTTCTCTCCTTCCGCCACAGCTGTGCGCTCGTATATAATTCGGCGCTCGCTCGCTCCCGTTGCACTCTCCTTCGCAACGGCGCTATGGACGCTGGCGAAGCTGAACGTAAACGGCAACGCCGGCAAGCGAATCTCGAAGCTGCGAGGCAACGCGAAGCCGAAGCGCAAAGGAAACGAGTTGGGGGGGGGGGGGTTAACATACGCGGTACACAAAATATACACAACTCCAATCAGAAATGAAACATACACGGAAACATACGAATGGAACAACAATGGAAACACAAGTGAACAACAGCGTTGCCTCGCATCCCCACACGGTTCCCTTTAGTGGGAGATGGCGTAATTTTTCTTTCTAAAAATGAATGCAATCAAACAGATATTTCTCAACCATCTTGAGCTACGGCACAATTATTTTAGTGAGAAATTGAAAGATAACTGACTGCAGAATAATTAGATATTTAATTACACGCTAATCACGAATAATTACGGAATGTTGCCTAAAACGACATATTGTACTTCTTTTCTTTCTTGGAATGTAATATCAGGTGCCTTTGGATTATGTTGTGCGAATTGGAGACACTTGCAAACTCTGCATCATAATTCGCGCCTGAAGGGAAAATACTCTCATAATAGGGAACAGGTGCTATCGAAAGCACGGAAAACAAAGCATGAAGCTCCGAGGATATGGATGGGGGAAGGGGGTCGAATTGATTTGTCGATGAAAGGTTAGAAATTCAAGCGACGTCGTCAGCGGGACTGCTGTTACAGGAGGCAATGAATTTTAAAGATTTTTCGCTTCGTGCCGCGCCTAATGAGTGGCAACAGTTCAACATCCAACAGGAGCCAGTCCTCCCGGTGTGCGTACGCCAAAAGTCTCAGAAATGAATTAGGCTTAAAAAAAAACATGCACTTTCAATGGGGACCCCGTTATAGGATGTAAAACAGAGATTCAGAAGCAGTATGAGAAGATACTGCCACGCGCTCTTCTTCCTGTATTTCCGCGTGACCGGGCTGTTACACGTGTAATAGGCTGTTCACAGGCAAATACAGAGAGAAGCGCGCGTGACATTTTCTTTATAACGTAATTCTTATCAGAACATTGTAAAACAATCTGGAAGCTTCCCAGGTGTTCCAGATTGATTTACATTACACGTGGAACATGTGTAACGAAGCGTTTAGCCAAGCGGGCTGCTACTCATGTAACGCATATTACACACGTAACCGAGCGGGCTTTAGAAGTGTAATAGGCCGGTCACATTAAAATACAGAAAGAAGTGTGCGTGCGAATATGTTGTATCTTATCAATTTTATTGGAGCAGTATAAAACAATTGCGAAGGTTCCCAGACCTTCCGGCGAGGCCTGCACCATCGGTGGTTACACGTGTAACAGCCCGGTCACATGGAAATATGCAGAGAAGCGCAAGTGGCAATATATTCTCCTTAAACTATTTCTTGCCGTCAGATTTTACGTTAAATAGCTCGTTTTGCAGGAATTGCGGTGTTGGCGTCGTTTGTTGTGAAGAAAAATTCGAGCAGATGCAAATAAATTAATCATGGAAATCATCGGTTCGAGTAGCAACCGCACCCAAGACTTCTGCTTGGCAAGAAGGTGTTCCACCTGGGCCACGCCAGTGCTTGAAACTGCTTCGGAAAAAGAAAGCTATGTGAATGTCATGTAGTGCAAGGAGTCTCCTTAACGCATGCAATATTCCGTGGCAGAAGCGTAGAATCGCGCCAGTCATCAAAACATGTGAATTGCGCAACGAGTGGGTGTTTTAAAGGCCCACCCACTGCAAAGCTCTCAGACATATTTTATCATCATCAGCAAAAATGTCAACAAAGTGAACAGCTGCGTAGGTTCGCGTGGTGCCTTACGGACGCGTATATCCTACGTTCCATTCACCCACCCATCCATCCAAACCTTCCACTTTTTGATCCATCCATCCCCAACACAATCCGTGCATCCGTCCATCCGTATGTTCATTCATTCATTCGTCCGTCCCTCCAACATTGGTTGAAGTTTCCATGACACCGTACGCGTACGTACGCGGGATCAGCGCGCCGAATGCAGTGGACCGATTGTGGTGACAACGTGTACCGAGCCAGTGCGAAGCGCTGACCGAACCGTAATTTGGAATGTCTGTGTGTGTGAACACACACGCATGCACGCGAGGGATCTCAGTGCAGCTCATAAGTTCAGAGGAAAAACAAACATATGTTAGCAATGCTCCGATGGTGGACTTTGTAGTATGTTTATAATCCTGGCGCTAATTAAGGTATAAGCGAATCTTGTTTGGACATATTGAAGAGCTTAATATAAGGCTTAGTGCTCCTCGAGTAATCTAGTCTTGCATGTATTTGGAGCCAAATATGCGTTTGATGCGCAATCAAATAGCTCGAGAAAAGCTTTGGAAAGAAGTTGTGGTGTTCATGTTTCCGAAGCGGAATAGCTCTATTGTAGAGAATGCATCATTCGTTTTCATAGAAGTTCCTAACGAGTTGCCTCGTCCTTTGTGCTCATCCTCTGCGATAGCCTGTGGCTGTTATTTCCGCGTACTCTATGTCGTGTGCGTAAATTTCTGAACATGTGTTAACGACAATGTCACATACCTTTGTCAGACGAACGCTTGACAGCCTTTGGAGCAATAAGTCTAGAGATTGGCAAAGCGGCTCACTTCAGTGAGCGGCTCCGAACGGCTCAGCTCCCTTAGGTGAACCGGCTCAGTTTAACGGCTCACCTGATATTAGGAGGGAGGTCACTGACCTCTCTGTCCCTCCTCCTTCTGGAATTTAGAATACTTTTAGATGCGAAGTATCTTATGGCGGAGTTCAGTCCGGTGGTGGTGGTGGTGGTGGTGTGCGGCGTGACCGCCCTTACTGCGCATGCGCATTCCCTCTCCACCCACTCTCCCCTCCCCCTCTCCACTCTTCCTCTGAAACGCGGGCTAGACATGCCGAAATCCTCTCCTGCGCAACGCCGCGATGAGCACCAGCGCATGCGCGTCCCCTCCCCCTCTCTCTCCCCACCTACGCTGCCCCCCTCTCGCACGCCTGCCGACTGCGTTCCCCGCTCGCACTGTGAGAATTAACGGCCAGGCTAAGGGAAGACAAAAAGCGCGTAGCGTTCCTCTTCGCGTTCCACGACGCGACGTCGGTAGCATGCCCAAAGAACGCCAACGGAACGCGATCGTGCAAGTGCTCCGGCTTCGCATCGCCTCATGGTCGCCTTTAGTGGTAAATTGTGTAATTTTTGTGCCCCGCACGCTGAGTTTTGCCAAAACAACCATTTTGAATACGTTTAGTCCTCTTAAGAACTTCTATATACTATTTCTAAAGAGTTTTCTTACTTTCAAAAGGTAGAGATTTAAGCATAATTAGTTCACTTCTGTTTGCGTGCAACGCATTTGCCGACGCTTTGACTTACAAAGAATGGGAAGGAAGTTCAAATTGTAAAAGTAAAGTTGTTCCGGCGGTGCTTGTATTGATAATAATAATCATATCTGTAGTTTTACGTCCCACAGCTACGGTGTCTATATGAGGGGCGCCGTAGTGGAGGGTTCCAGAAATTTCGAACATGTGACGTGAGCCATTTCACCTTGAGAGCAACACTTGACTTTTTACGGGCAACAACGACGGCCATGCGTTCGCATCGACGGCCAAGGGGGGGCGGGGGGTATGAGGTGAGACGGCGGGCAAGCTGGTATACGAAAGCTTACAGTGAACACAAGCATTGCACCAGCGTCTATACGCATCACAATTTAGAGAAGCGCTTTTTGGAATATGCGTCGGAGTCGTCAACGGCGACAGAAGGAAAAACAATGAAGTGAAGGGTGGGGAGTCAGCAGGCACTTAAGGCGCAGCCGAGTGAGTGAGTGAGTGAAACAACTTTATTGGGTCCACAAGGGAAAAAAATCACAAGGCGTAAGGGGGGGGGGGGGGGTATACCACCGCCGTAGTTCCGCACGAAGGATACGAACGGCACAATTCCGCGGTTACTCGAAGAATAGAGAGAAACGTCGGGGCAAAACAGCCTATATAAGGACAGAATTGTGGTAGGCGCGTTGCTTATAAATGTACGGTGCTTGTAATCAGCCAAGCCATTATGAAAATACTACTTTGCATGCGGCCCTGATGATATCGCCAACAATTTTCTGTTACGATATGCAGAGTGGTGCAGTAAATACCTGGGCATTATATATCGCAAATCTGTTCAAACTGCTAAACTTCCATCCGAATGGAAAGTAGCAAAGGTTATTCCAATACACAAATCTGGAGATACAGCTGTTCCCTCTAATTTCAGACCAATATCGCTTACCAGTACGTCATGCAAAATACTCGAACATATAATCCTAAAGCATTTAACTGTCTTTCTAGAAAATAACAACCTTCTGTCTCCCCACCAGCACGGCTTTCGGAAAGGGTTATCAACAGTAACCCAGCTTACTGAAGTTGTACACGATCTTGCCCTTTGTATAAATAACCGTTCCCAAACAGATATAATACTGCTTGATTTATCGAAAGCGTTCGATCGTGTCTGTCATACCAAACTGATTTCAAAACTAGAAAACACAATAGGGGGTGGAGAGATTACGAATTGGGTAAAAGATTTCATTAGCGACCGCCAACAGTTTGTGGTTTACGAAGGCGCATTATCAGGGACGGCTCCTGTAAAGTCGGGTGTGCCCCAAGGCTCCGTCCTTGGGCCATTATTATTTCTTATCTATATAAATGACATTACAGCCGACATAGACTGCAAAATTAAGCTCTTCGCTGACGACTGCGTTATTTACAGGGAAATTAAAGACAGCGATGACCACAAGGCACTAAATAGTTCATTGGAAAAAATTGCTCACTGGTGTGAAGAATGGCAAATGTCGATAAACTTAACAAAAACGGTCTGTATGACGGTGACCAGAAAAAAGGCACCCTCTGAGTTTACTTACACAATAAACAACACACCTTTACAAAGAGTCACGCTGCAGAAATATCTCGGTGTTACATTAACTTCCGATCTGAGATGGGAGGCACACATAAATAACGTCACAGCTGCCGCTTTGCGCAAGCTGATTTTCTTAAGAAGGCGTCTCCCACTTGCACCGACACAAACTAGGCTCTTAACCTACACAACATTCGTTCGTCCAATTTTAGAGTACGCCAACACTGTTTGGTTCCCTCAATATGCCACTCATATCGCAAGGTTAGAACGGGTACAAAGGAAGGCCGTAAGGTTTATCTACAACAAGTATAAACGCACCGACTCGCCCACTAACCTCTTAGAATCTTGCGGTCTTCCTACGCTAGCGACAAGAGCAAAACTGGCACGATTAAAATTTCTACACAACCTGCTTCATAACCGCAGCCGCATCGATGCATCAAAATACATCTCCCTAGCAGAATCCAGAGAACTAAGACACAAACATGCGTTCACTATTACAGAATACACCTTGTACAACGATTGCTTCAAGCATTCATTCTTTCCCCTGTCAATAAGAGAATGGAATAGTCTAGATTCCTCGATTACCAGTATACAATCATTGTCAGAGTTCACCTCAAAAATCGAGGACATGTTCTGCAAATAATTTTCCAGTTATCTTTTTCTCTTTTGATGAGCCGTATTATCGTTTTTTCTAGCGGTTATTTTTGTGGAATAAATGTTCGAGTTCAATTGCGCGTAAACAATTTTGTTTTGCTGGGTGCAGTAACTGGTTCAAAGATACCTAAGTGTGTATTTTTCTGGTGTATTGTTTCCAGCGCTCTTGTGTTTGTGTACAACTAGTGTTGTATTGTCATTTTACTAGCAGTTTTTTTTTTTTTTTGTGGAATAAATGTTCGAGTCCAATTGCGCGTAAACGAATTTGTTTGCTGGATGCAGGAACTGGTTCAAAGTTACCTAAGTGTGTATTTTTCTGGTGTATTGTTCCCAGTGCTCTTGTGTTTGTGTACAACTAGAGTTGTATTGTCTACTAGATAAGAGCTGTCTTCTATGCCGTCTTTAAGTATGTACCGATTGCTCAGTGTTTGTATACAATTAACGCCATTTTTTCAGAATGTATTTATTGAATTTTGCCTCGAGACCCCTACAGGCATTTCTGCCTCCAACCATTCTTACACGTTCTGACAAATATGCCGCTGTATAAACGTGAAACTGAAAACTGTATTGTGTATCCAAGAACTGATGCCCTTCTGCTTTGGTCTCGTATGAGACTGGCAGTATCGAAAATAAATAAATAAATAAATAAATAAATTAGAGGCTCTGACTTACTAATGATTGAAGTTTGAAAAACAGCGCATAGACGAAAACGTAACCTAATTCCATTCCCATTCCATTCCGTGCAAAAGGCGTTTAATTCCATTCCCAGTTCATTCCTCCAAGCGTTTTCCCAATTCCATTCCCATTCCATGCCGGGGCAGCGAAAATGTGGAATGATTCTGGAGTCATTCCGATTCCGGAGTGGCAACTCCGCAACACTGGTCGCCAAGCCCTCATTTGCGTTACACCAAGCAGAGATCGCTTATCTTGATACGCAAATGTAGGAGTTTCCGGGTTTTTGAGCGCGCGCGTGTGGTTCTTGTGTTTTTCCTTCCTTCATATTCTTGGTGTTTTGAATAAAAGTTTCAGTTGTTAGTATGCGCTTGTGCCGTTCTTGTCTCCCTTCGTACATGTTTATCGCGCAATTTCCTTGATAATATACTCCTGTTGGGTGCTTGGTTTGGCATCCAAAGACGACGCAGTAGTGCCCAGACGAGCCCTTATACGCGGAAACGGCGTGAACGCGTACTTCTTCGCATTTTAAAGCCTCAGAAGTGCAGCTTGCCCTGTTTACTTCAACCCACGCGCGCCTTCAGCCCGGCCAGCTCGGCGTCTGGGTGCGAGAGTATCCGCTCGCCTCGCCAGCAGCCTGCGTGCGAGACAGGCGTGCTGTGGTGTATAGTATAGGAGAGCTGTACAGAGCTGACCCTGTTACGTTAAAGCCTTCGATCGCGTTGCAGTTCTCTAATTGAAGCCGGAAAGTTACGTTCACCCATTTTTTCCAAGCGGGGCTTTTTACGAGTTTTATATTCCTGTGGCGGTGGCGCAGAACGAGAAAAATCCAGTGAGTGCCGAGGAATGCGGTCCTCAGTGGTGCGCCGGTCCCGTGCGTATTTGGACGCGCCGCTTTCAAATAATTGACGCTCCCTTGATGGTGGGGATGTGATCAGCCGTTTCTGATACGGCACTCTGATCTTTTATTGAAGTGACTTGTCATTTCACCACGTTGTCGCATTTCGTTGCTGCACGGATACGAACGCATGGCCGTCGTTGTTGCCCGTAAAAAGTCAAGTGTTGCTCTCAAGGCGAAATGGCTCACGTCACATGTTCGAAATTTCTGGAACCCTCCACTACGGCGCCCCTCATATAGACACCGTAGCTGTGGGACGTAAAACTACAGATATGATTATTATTATCAATACAAGCACCGCCGGAACAACTTTACTTTTACAATTTGAACTTCCTTCCCATTCTTTGTAAGTCAAAGCGTCGGCAAATGCGTTGCACGCAAACAGAAGTGAACTAATTATGCTTAAATCTCTACCTTTTGAAAGTAAGAAAACTCTTTAGAAATAGTATATAGAAGTTCTTAAGAGGACTAAACGTATTCAAAATGGTTGTTTTGGCAAAACTCAGCGTGCGGGGCACAAAAATTGCACAATTTACCACTAAAGGCGACCATGAGGCGATGCGAAGCCGGAGCACTTGCACGATCGCGTTCCGTTGGCGTTCGTTGGGCATGCTACCGACCTCGCGTCGCGGAACGCGAAGAGGAACGCTACGCACGTCTTGTCTTCCCTTTAGCCTGGCCGTTAATTCTCACAGGGCGAGCGGGGGGAGAGGGGGGCAGCGTAGGAGAGGAGAGAGAGGGGGAGGGGACGCGCATGCGCTGGCGCTCATCGCGGCGTTGCGCAGGAGAGAATTTCGGCATGTCTAGCCCCCGTTTCAGAGGAAGAGTGGAGAGGGGGAGGGGAAAGGGGAAGTGTAGAGGGAGAGATGGGGAGTGGAGAGGGGGAAGCGGAGAGGGGAAGTGGAAAGGAGAAGTGGTGAGGGGGGTGAAGAGGAGGTTGTGGAGAGGATACGCGCATGCACAGTAAGGGTGGTCACGCCGCACACCACCACCACCACCACCACCAGTTTGAACTCCGCTATAAGATGCTTCGCATCTAATACAGGCGGGTATGCACGCTTCCTCGGGTTCCAATGGGCGTCGTGTCATGGGCGACGTTCCCTAATGAGTCCACGTCGTGCTTTAACGCGTCCCTTCTACTTTCCTATGCGTTCGACTTATTAATGGCCGCCACTTACTCCTCCCCCTCCCCTTTCTTCCTCTCCTCTCTCTCTCACCTTTCATCCTCCGCTCTTAAACGTTAACGCTAGCGGTCACCCAACTCCACGCCACTGGGGGTTGTGGTTTCCTAACGACAGCTTTATCGGTGGCTGCAGAACGTCCGCTCAGACAGGGACATATCACAAAAGAGAGAAAAGAATTGAGAACCCGCAAAGACGACCCGCTATACCACTCCCAATTTTACGCTCGCTTAGCGCCAGCCCCGTTTCGCTATCACGTTCAGCTTCTTTCACCAAGGTCTCGCTAACAACGTGTAGTACTCTGGCTTAACAAGCGCAAGGACGAAGCGAGGAAACGCGACCAGAGGCTGTTACCGCGGCATTTGAGGCTTGTTTATACATAGTCTGGCTTGAACGGAAGCTTCTTGCTGTCTTTTCTGGTCCTAACTCAAAGTCAGAGAACCCCATTCAAGTGCTTACAACTTACAAGCTCAGAGAAAGTGCCGCCGTCGGGATGAAAAGCAATTTGGAAAGCCTGGTCCGCTTCTAATTTTCGTAACTCTAAGCGTGTTTCCGCCCCTCCACTTAGTTTTTGGCTTGGAGCTGAAGCTTGTCCTGTGTGTATCATTCTTTGTGCGTGCCTAAAACTTTCCGCTGATGCTCTCAAGATCATGTAAAACCGACTAGGCCTCCAGTGCCACCCAAGCTGAAGTCTGTACGTCTGTTTCGTTCTTCCGAAGTTTCTTCATTTTATTCTCCGCTTCTTATTCCGTTATTGTGGTGAAGAACTTCGCGGTTCTCGTTGAAGTGTTTGGCTGCCCCGGAGGCTACGAAACGCTGAAGAAAAACGCGAATGTGCGTGTAGGCAATCGTACAGAAGTGAAGCGTGCGGTGGCTGAGGCAGTTTTTCTCCACTGGTGTAAATTCCCCTCGAAAAACACTTCGCGTCGACTGTTAGAAGCTACAGAACTCGCAAAAAATAAAATTTCTTGCTGTTTGCGTCGAAGGAGTAATTAGTATGTGCCTAAAAGAAATAACTTCTTTCTGGATGCTCCTGACACTTGTCTTGTACAGTGATGTTTTTTATCTTGCACATGAAGCCTAACAGAAACCGAAGCAGGCTTCCTTAATTGCATGTTCTGAGGTCGTAGCATAGCTTTGTGTATAAATGGGTGGTCGCTGGAAGACTATGTATTATGTATATTATATGTCCATGAAATTTCGCAGCGGTACGGAAATTGTTTGTGGACTGTTTAAGTGGACGGGGACTTTGACGCAATGAGATAGATAGATAGATAGATAGATAGATAGATAGATAGATAGATAGATAGATAGATAGATAGATAGATAGATAGATAGATAGATAGATAGATAGATAGATAGATAGATAGATAGATAGATAGATAGATAGATAGATAGATAGATAGATAGATAGATAGATAGATAGATAGATAGATAGATAGATAGATAGATAGATAGATAGGAGACAGTCAGCGGCCATGAGCGATATTATCTTTCATTTATCTTTCAGAGACAGTCCATGGCGTCAGCTTTAGCGCACCTTGACAACAGACCAATGTCTGTGGAAGCCATTCTTACATGTCGTCGCCAGAAGACATCGCAGCCAAAGGCGACGAAGGCGCTTCCTAGATTTTTAAGAGAAACGGACTTGGAGGAGCGGGTGATGGTGATGTCGCGTACCGTGCTGGAGTCACGGGCTGTGGCTGACTGTGTGTGTGCTGTGTTATGTGCTGTCTTTCTCTCTCTCTCTCTGACTGACCGCAGAATAATAACGGCTTAATTACACGGTTGTTACTATTAATCACTGAAAGTTGCCCAAAACGCAATATTGCACATCGTTTTCTTTCTTGGAATGTAATATCAAGTGCCTTTGGGTTATGATGTGCAAGCTAGACAAACTTGAAGACTGTGCATCATAATTCGCGCCTGAAGGGAATATGATGTCATAATAGGCAAGAGGTGCTATCGAAAGCATGGAAGAACAAAATATGAAGCTTCGAGGATATGGAAAAGGGGGGGGGGGTTGGTAATAACTTATCGATGAAAGGTTAGAAATTCAAGCGACGTCGTCTCATTAGTCTGCGCGACTGACGCTACTGGATCTGATTAATTCCTGCCATTTTTCGCTTAGTGCCGCAGCTAATAAGCGGCAAGAGCTAAACTTCCAACAGGAGCCAGTCCACCCGGGGTACCTACTTTCAAAGCCTCAGAAATCAGTTAGGCTCCAAAAAACATGCACTTTCAATGGGAACCTCGTTATGGGACGTAAACCAGAGATGCTGAAGCAATGTTCGGAAGCAGTATGAAAAGATACCGCCCCACGGTCTTCTTCCTGTATTTCCTTGCGACCGGGCTGTTACACATGCAATAGCCCAGTCACAGGAAAATACAGAAAGAAGCGCGCGTGGCATCTTCTTTACAATATGAATCTTATCAGGACGTTCTAAATTGACCTGGAATCTTCTCAGACCTTCTAGATTGCTTTACATTACACGTAGAACACGTGTAACCGAGCATTTAGCCAAGCGGGCTGTTACACGTGTAACGCATATTACGCGCGTAATCGAGCGGTGGTTACAAGTGTAATAGGCCGGTCACATTGAAATGCAGAAAGAATCGCGCTTGCCAATGTGTTTTATCTTATCAAGCTTGTGAGAAGTCTAAAACAATCGGGAGGGTTCCCAGACCTTCCGGCGTGGCCTGCACCGTCGATGGTTACATGTGTAAGAGCCCGGTCACATGGAAATAGGGAGAGAAGCGCCCGTGGCAATATATTCTCCTTAAACTATTTCATGCCGTCAGTTAAGGTTTTCTAACAACATGATTCCGTTTTAGAAACCCGCAGTAATTGTGAAAAATGATTGCGTCGTACGAGTTCGTAAAGTTGTCTTTAAAAACTGTCTTTTAAGTAATGCAAGGCTCTTTTCAAATATGTTCTTTACTTTTAGCACCTGATAACAAAGCTGAAGGCTTGAGCTCCACGCACTGACGCAGTCCAGATTTTACGTGAGTGTGAGCTAGACTACGTCATTCTCGCTTTGTTGTAACTGATTGCTCGAAAAGTAATTTCGCGCAACCGAGTTCCACCCTTTTTGAGCTATAACGATTGTGCTATAAAGATAGAGTACTTCACTGTCGACATACGGGAGGCACCATCATGGGCTTTCAAGCGAAAATTTTCTAATTTTACGTTAAAGAGCTCGTTTCGCAGGAATTTTGATGTAGGCATGGTTCGTTGTGAGCGAAAAGTAAGCGTTGTCCGTGAGCAAAAGTGCGAGATGAATGCGAATAAATTAATAATGAAAATCATCGGTTCGAGTAGGAACCGAACACAGGACATGCCCTCGGCAAGGAAGTGTTTCACCAGAGCCACGCCAGTGCTTGCAACTGCTTCGAAAAATAAAAAGCCATGCGAAGTGCAACAGTCTCCTTAACGCCTGCAATATTGCGTGCCAGAGGCGTAGAATGGCACCAGACGTCAATACTTGTAAATCGCGCAACAAGTGTTTGATTTAAAGGCCCACCAATTACAAAGCGCACAGGCATAATTTATTATCAACAACAGCATCGCCTAAGTGTACAGCTTCCCAGGTGCACGTGTTGCTTTCCGGACGCATAGTGGGTACTTCTCCAAATCGCTAAAGGATGAGTGATGGCGTAGTGGGTACTTCGCAACTACGCGTGCAACAGGCATTCTAAGATAATTTTAAACGGCCAATATTACGCGCACATACGTTCCTTTACTTCCGGCAAGGTTGAGGTGTCCACCGAGAAGCGAAGCGAGGCTAGTGATTGAGAAGGCGATGCGAACGGGGCCCCATCGCGTACTACTCTTCAAGGCGAAGCTCAAGCGTCTTGCAAGTTTTAACGCCATATCGTTAAACGGCTCGTTTCGCAGAAATTCCGGTGTCGGCGTTTGTGTCGGTGTCGGCGACGGCGTCGTTGGTTCTGAGCGAAAAATCATCTTGTCCTCGACCAAAAATTCGAGAAAGATGCAAAAAATAAATAAAAATCTTCGCGGTTTGAGTGAGAATCAAACCCAGGACGTCAGCGTGGTAAGCAGGTGTACCACAGCGCCACGCAATTTCTTGAAACAGCTCCGAAAATAAAACGCTTTGTGAATAATCCAGAAAGATGCAAATAAAATGAATAATAAAATTTTTTCGGGGTCGATTGAGAATCGAACCCAGGCCGTCTCCGTGGGAAGCAGGTGTTCGACCACACAGCAAGCTATTTATTCAAACTAGTTCTGAAAAAACTATATGAATGTGATGTAGTGGAAGGAGCCTCCTTAACGCATGTAATATTGCGTGGCAGAAGCGTAGAATTGCGCCAGGGGTCAAAACATGTGAATTGTGCAACTAGTGGGTGTTTTGAAGGCCCACCCGCTACAAAGGTCTCAGATATAAATAATCATCGTCAGCAAAAGCATCAATAAAGTGAACAGCTGCGTAGGTTCCCGTCTTGCCTTACGGATGCGTATATCGTACGTTCCATCCACTCATCCACTCATCCAAACCACCAACTCTTGCTCCATCAATCTACAACACCATCCGTCCGTCCGTCCGTCCGTATGTTCATTCATTCATTCATTCATTCATTCATTCATTCATTCATTCATTCATTCATTCATTCATTCATTCATTCATTCATTCATTCATTCATTCGTCCGTCCCTTCAACATTAGCTTACGTTGCTATGGCACTGTCCGTGGGATCAGCGCGCCGAATGCATTGGGCCGATCGTGGTCACAACGCGTAGCCAACTGTAATTTGGAATGTGTGTGTGTGAACACACATGCAAACGCACACGGGGACCCTAGTGCAGCTCATTAGTACAGAGGAAAAACAAACATGTCTCAGCGATGCTCCGAAGCTGGACGGTCTAGCATGTTTATATATATATGGTGCTAATTAAGGTTTAAGCCAACCTTGTTTGGACATATCGAAGAGCTTAATATAAGCCTTGGTGCTTCTCGAGTAAACTAGTCGTGCAGGTACTTCGAGCCAAAAATGCGTTTGATGCGCGAACAAGTAGCTCGAGAAAAGCCTTTGAAAGAAGTTGGAAAATTCCTGTTTACGAAACGGAAGAGCTCTGTTGTAGAGAAAGCATATTTCGGCTCCATTGCCAGTAAGTCTCCGTCAGCAAGGACGTCACTCTTTAGTATCCCGTACTATATGTCATCCATATTATATCCTAGCACGCATTAACGCCAAACCTAATACCTCCGTCACGCGAGCGTCTGAAAGTCAGACAGACAGCAATTATGAATTGATGACAACAACTGCGCAAATGTTTCCCGTCGGCTAAGCTCATCATAAGGACAAAATTGGAAATCACTTAGAAGGCGCAGTAAACAGTTTAAAGCTTATTTACTCGTACACTCTCGTAAGCAGCTAGAACGGGTCAGGGATATCACATGGGGACGATTAGCGCGTCGAGCGCACGGATGCAAGAATAGCGGCATCGTAACATCTATGGCCTTCGCCGGCGACCGAACAGCCCTGCGCGCTCGCCAAAAGCAGCGGCCACGGTGGTCGAAGAGGGACACTTGGACTTTTTTAGGGGCGAAGCTCCTTAAGGCGGCACCCGTTCGTCCCTCGTAGTTGTCGTAGTCGTAGTGCGTAACCAGTCGTAACGCTAGTACCAGATCTCGACCTCCTAGGTGGTGCCGGTGGGAGATTTTTCCTGTGCGTTGTTGAACAATAAAAAATTCGCAGCGTGCGCGCTAACTAAAAGCCGAATTCTTCTGTCTCTCATTCCCCATTAGCAGCCATTGGCATGTTCCAGTAGGAAACATTAGTAGAAGTAGAAGTGTAAGTGTTAGCTAAAAGCCGACTTCTTCTGTCTCTCATTCCCATTAGCAGCCATTGTTTACCTCCAAGGTAGTGCCTGGTGAGATTTCTCCTGTGCGTGATTAAACAATAAAAATTTTGTTCAAAACGCCGTTGATTGATGAAATAAACCAACGAAAGACGCCAGATGTTTTCTAAAAGCAGAACGAAAGAACGCCAGATGTTTCTAAAGCAAAACGAAAAGACGCCAGCTGCTTAACGAAAGACGCCAGATGTTTTCTAAAGCAATAGTTTTCTAAACAATGAAAATTCACAGCGTACATGTAAAATTAAAGTGAGCTGCAAGTCGTCATAACTCATCGAACCTTTAGTATAAACGCGCCCGATCTCACGTCGGTGATGATGTACTGGGCAGAATTCACGGAAGATTCACGGTTTACCGATGAACCTGCCAGCTTCGCCCACTCATCATCATTCACTCCGTGGATATGCTGTGATTTTTTTTTATATCGAGATACATAATTTTATTTCCACTGGTTCTCTTTCGAAACCTAGCGCCACGCTTTCCGGAGCGCCTTCGGCAGAAACACACTAAAAAGAGAGCGTCGGGGCCATGTGTCTGCGAGGCAACGCCTCTTCATTAAAAAGACTTTCAGCCTTGTAAAATACCGTTGATATAAAAAAGTTTTTGCGCGCTCGTGTGACAGGCGAAAAAACGATAAGCGAAAAACCATGTTGTATATTTGCATGTCCTGACAGTTACATCGCGGATTGGGGCGTCGCCAAATGGGCACGATGTTCCATACGGGCCGCGGTATTTGCGCCCAAAGGCAAATATAAAACCGCATTTTATATTTGCCTGTCCGGGAAAAAGAAAGCCTCCGACGTACCACACGAGCTCTTATACCTCCGTGTGGGTCAGACCTCCCTGGCGGTTTAACCCGCCGAGAGGAGGTTACGTTGCGGAGGCTTCGTGTTGAGGTGGCCCTTACCCCATCCGTGGCCACCCTTTGGGCGCAGAAGTACCGCGGCCTGTATGGTACATCGTGCCCATTTTGCGACGCCCCAAACCACGATGTAACTGTCACACACCTATTGTGGACTTGAACGCGTCTACAATTAGGCCGTCGTCGTCATCTACGTGCAACAGGGCTCAGGCCTGGCCGACCACCCGACCTTGACCGCTGGATTAGTGGACCTCACCGCCGCTCATTACTGAACTTCATACACGAAGCAAACTTGTATGTGTATTTCTGAATCAATAATTATTATGCCTAGGGCCAGACTTTCGAAAAAAAAATTGCCTGTGCTGCTCTCTGCAGTTTAGGTAAGGGTTGGGACAACCGCTATCGCCAGGAGAAAAGCCTCCGAGATGAAGAGGCGTTTCGCGACTGTTCTTCTTGGGAAAGGGCGCATGCGCCGTGGCATCCTGGAAAAGGCTGATTGACCATCGATATCCCGCGGAGTCTGCGCCAGTACGAGTGATGCAAAAAAAATCATCACGCGATGACATCCCCCATAGAGTGTCATACTATAAAACAGAGGGGAATCTGACGCTATAGTGTCTATGCGGAGATCGTTGAGCGGCGCTTCAACCACCGTGAAATGATGGGAAGTAGAGGTTTCGGATCGTCTTCGGATGGATTTCGTACCTGAGATTCGCGGTGCTCGTTCACCGAATTTAAAACAAAGTGATATAAACTTATTTTCAATTAAGACTTGCTTAATTCTTCCGTATGTAATATGATTTGCAGAAAGTTTGCGTGACCTTGAGATTGAAGCAAAACCGAGACGAGTTTAACCATCCGGGTGTTACGCGTCGCTCTGCAATGATATTCCACATTTGGCATAATTTAATGATAAATATTTTATTTACAACTGAAAACAAACGTGCTTGTTTTTCACAAGAAAGTACGCATCATGTATTCATAAAAATAAAGATACTCTACTGAGCGAGAAACACTAAACGTATTTTCTACTGCGACGCCAGGCGCGTCTGCTCGTGCGCAGAGTAGTCGTGAGAGCAGCGGTACGTACACCGCATTTCTCGCTCCGCTGTAATGGAGCATTCACACTTGAGAAGCGAAGCGAAAGCGAAAACGCGAGAGCGGCCGGAAAACAGTGTTCGCGTGCTTCGAAGACGTTCACATTTGTTCTGCCTCTCCTGCATGCCGTCGCCGCCGCAGCCATCCCCACTTCGAGAATTCATTCTATTTTGCACGTTTCCTGAGCATTTCATTTCGTACCGAATTCAAGTTATCCATGCAAAACACGGAAAAGAAATAGCTTTCACCTTTCGAACCGCCGTTTCGGGAGATACACTACCAGAATCTACATAAGCGGACACGCCAGCAGCGGCGGTGACGGATTCACCCGGCTGTGCAAAAGCGAGATACGTTGGGACACGCCGGCTCGCTGATGCCGCACCTTCTTCTAATTCCAGTCTTCTCGGCAATCTTAATCCAAACCAGGCCCTCGAGGAACGCGTCCTTGTCGAGGGTGTGAGTTTTGTCGTGCTGCGCGCGTAGTTTCCAAATGCGCCGATGCGAACCAGCGTCGACGCCTTGGCCGCCATGTTGAACTTGTGGCTGGTTGTTTACGTCACGTGATTTAAGCTAGAGCAGCCAAAGTACGGCTGGTACGGCGCTTGAAAGCTGTCCGCTTTCGCGTGCGGGAAAAATCAGTCTCGGAACGATTTTTACGCGTCGGGCTTGGCGCATGGTTTTCCGGTCACTTAGGCGGCAAAGCGAGTGAATTTTCAGTGAGTTTTGCCGCTTTCGCCCCCTTCGAGGCCAAGTGTGAACGCGCCGTAAAGTCGAATCAGCGTTGAGCGGCGCTGATTCTTGCTCCATGGCTCACGCCCACGCTGAGGGATTCAGCGGAGCATGGCGGTGCGTCCACTTCGCTTTGTCGTGGTTTTGCGGAAACGTTGACCGCGTCTTGCGAAGGCGCGATTATATATATAAAGAATGTTCAAATATCTGCAGTTCCACGCATAGATTTCGGGACGCTACATCCGCGAGAACCTGTGAAGGAACGGCGCTTTGCTAAAATTGTAGAACGCAACCTTTAAAGCTGCAGCGCGCGAAACGAAACTGAAACTGTAGAAGACGACTTGTAGACAGTTCGCTAGCTAATGCAATCCGATCTGACGTCTGTACTTCTAATCCTTAATTCCCATGGTGGTTGAACGATCGCAGCGCCAGATTCACCTCTAGCTTATAGTATGAAACTAATGACGTCCTCATATCACGTCTACATTAGGTGACCGATCGCCAAAAATTTGTGACGTCGTCAAAACATAACGTGACGTCGCATGCTGACGTCATCAAATTACATCGTCGCTTGGGCAAACGTGAGCCGATCACGGAGGCAATAGCAGAACCAGGTGAGGTGCAGAAAGTTTGCAACATAGAGTTTCTTACAATAATACCTAGAGGGGAATCTGACGCTAGTGTCTACGCGGGCTCCTTGAGCGGCGCTTCAACCACCATGGGAATGATGGGAAGTACAGGCTTCGGATCTGCTTCGGATGGCTTTCGTTCTTGAGATTCGTGACGCTTGTTTGCCGAGTGTAAAACAAAGCGATATAACATTATTTACAATTAAAACTTGCTTCATTCTTTTGTACGTAAAACTTATTACAAAAAGTTCGCTTGACCGTGAGATGGAAGTGAAACCTGGAAAAATTCAACCACCAGTGTATGCATTGCTCTGCAATTGTGTTCCAGATTTGGCATCACCAGATAATGAGTTATTTTTTTACAACACTTGAAAACAAACACGCTTGTTTTTCCCTCGAAAGTACGCATTATCTATTTATGGAAAAAACAGTACTGTATTGAGTGAGAAACACTTGACGTATCGTCTGCTGCGATGCCAGGTGCGTCTGTCCAAGTGGCCTGCCCCCAACGCATCTCTCGTTTTGTTGTGAAGTCGAGTCAGAGGAGCGTGACGGTGCGTCCACTTAGCTTTTCCGTCGTTTTGCAGTCGATTTGAAAGAGTTTTGACAAGTAGCCCTGATCGAAAAAGGTGAACTCGAAGCAATTTCCTGCACTGGCATGGGACGCTACATCTATGCGCAGCGGTGAGTGCACGACGCTTTACTAAAACTGTCATATACAACATGTAAAGCTGTAACAAAACAGCAAATAAAGATATCAAGCGGTCTTCAGCCTCTTTGAACAACAAAGGCGCCGCTTGAGTGCTTTGAAACGCACCCCACTACCCACGCCTCGCGAAGAACGAAACTGAAGCTGTAGAAAAAGGTCCACAGACAGTTCGCTAGCTAACGCTATCCATTCCGAAGCCTGTACTTCCCATCATTCCCATGGTGGTTGAACGATCGCAGCGCCAGTTTCCTCTCTAGGTTATTGAATGAAACTCCATGGCTTGCAATGCTTCGGATCACGGAGGCAGTGCAAAACCACGTTAGGTGCACAAAGCTTTCGGAGGGGGGCGGGAGAGAATCAATAAATCGACTGAAAAAAAAAAGGAGACGGCTTTCGCCTTCGAGTCATCTTAGGCGAATGCATAAAGGACCCTGTGAGTTTTTGTTGTCGTGGACTTTCGCTGAACCACAGTGATATTAGGCACAGTGCTCTGACGTTCTGATATCATATTTCGTGACGGAATTCGGCTCTCCCACTTTACACAGTACAAGTACCTAGTACTGTATCTCGTCCACCTTTCTCTGCGAAGAGTACAGTACAATGCCCCTCGTCCAGCACTCGCCGTTCGCGCTACCATTCAAATTTTGTCTTCGTGACTCTTTTCTACACACCCTGCAGACGCACGTAGTTTTGGCCGGAAAGTAGCTCATGGCAGCTCAGTTGTAAATATTCTGTCCTTCATTAAACAAAAGGCAACCTTACACGGTATTTATGCATTCGGTTATGACGAGTCGAAGACGAAAGACCTGTGTTGAGGCTATTTTAACGATCATAATATTTGAAGCGAGCGCCGCTTCGTGCTCCGCTATGGCAATTCTAGTCTAACAAGTTGTTGGACTAGCTGCTTCATTCAATTGAGGAAATATGTATCCAGCGAACAACGAACACAGCAAACGGTCCTGTCTTCTTCACCGTTTCCTGTGCTCGTTCGTTTTTCGCTGGATATGTATTTCCTCAATAGACATATTCTATGAGAGAATGGTAACTCGTTCCTAATGTTTATAATTTGCACGATGGCTAGTCTATGAAAGATGCGTATTTGAAAGAAAAAAAGGATGTTGTAGAATACTGTGCACTCTACTGCGGAAGAGCGCAACTCTCCACGCGCCAACGGTCGACTCTCGTGGGAGGTCCGTGGGTGCAATCCGCGGCTCGTTTTCGCGGACTCCAGGGGGGGAGTCGAATGTCCGCGACAAGGCATTCGCGATACATTGTATGTGTTGTGTTGTTCGTGTGTTTTATTGGCATTACATTGGGTTATTTGAGACGTTAATTCAATTATTTGTTCCATTCAGTTGGCGAGCTTGCCGTTATGTGAAGGCTGTCAATAAATGTCCACGTGGTGTTTGCGCAACCGCGTGTACCGTGTTCCTTTGTTCCGAAAGCCCACAGCGTATGATCGATCTTTTGATTGAGTGTAAACGGTAGGAACGGATCCACATTATACAACAATGAGGACCTTGTATGTTCAGAAAACCATGCGTCTTTGCACAATTTGTGGCGGCAGGAGGGAAAGAACTCTCTTGTATTCTGATTAAGAAAATATCACTGGCATCATGCTAGTTTTTGTGCGTGGTTCAGTGGCTAATTTGCCTGCTGCCTCACTTCGTAACACTCCAACTTGGCTCGGTAGCCATTGAAAACAAATCTCGTAAACCGCCAGAGAAGCGATGTTGACTGTTTAGAGGATTTCACATATCCCCATGACGCGCAATGTCCACATATTTGGACCCTAATTGTTTTTGCCAGTTCATTGGAGAAGTGGCCATGAAAGACCAAGGTACAAAGGGAATAGGAAGACTGAACCTCCTGCAAAGTCATTGCGTTGTGACTTAATTTCACTGTACGCGATGACTACTGTACGCGATGACTATCATAAGGGCAGCAGAATATTTGACGGGCCATTCCACGACCCTGCTTTTGGGACCAAAGTCAAACATACTATTTTTCCTTCTAAAATACTGCAATAAAAAAAAAACGCCAGACCTGCGCGGAAAGCACAGCACAGTCACAGCGAAAGCTGGAAGAGCGGTACTTCTATAGCCCGCTATAAACTCTCTTGCGGCTACTAATACAAGTACACTAGCAACGTAGCCACTGCGCCACAAATCATAATTTTTGTGAAGTTGGGAAGCACCTAGTAAGCCATTATTTGTCATTCTGCGGAAAGCTAGGTACCATCTGTAAGGCATTATGTGCAGTTTCTTCATGCGACGGCTGATGACGATGAAGAATTATGACTGAGCCTTTTGTAATGGGTTGGAAGCATTAAAGGATCCACTAGTTACGTAATTCGCATTGTGTGACGCCCGGTCGTTATTTCACTCTCCAAGCACGCTTTATAACATGCGCTAACGTGAGAAAGAGATAGCGAAAGGGAATTAACTTTATTGAGACCCTGGGGAAATGGATCATGGGAGCCTGATGGGCTTCCGTGGCAACCAATAGAAGTGCTCTTTCGAGGAACCCACTACGCTATAAATCATAATTTTTGTGAAGTAGATAAACTGTTACTATGCAATTTTTTGTCATTCTGCGCAGAACCGTGGTACCTGCTAAACAACTGTAAGGCGTTATGTGCACTTTGTTGAGGCTGTGGCTGATGACGATGAACAATTATGGCACAGCCCTTTGTGATGGGTTGGAAGCATTCAACAACCCACTCGTTGCGCAATTCGCATTGTGTGACGCCTGGTTACAGAATTCGCGTAGTGTGACGCTTTGTTGTTACTTTACTCTTTTTTTAATAATATCTGGGGTTTAACGTCCCAAAACCACCATATGATTATGAGAGACGCCGTAGTGGAGGGCTCCGGAAATTTCGACCACCTGGGTTTCTTTAACGTGCGCCTTTAACATACACGGGCCTCAAAGTTACTTTACTCTTCTACCACTCTACATTACATATGTTAATGTGGTTCCTTCTCGGCATGAAACCTGTATAGGGTCTTTTTGCAAAGCAGTTTCAAGCACCGGCATGGCTCTGAGGTAGAACACTGGGCTCCCGCGCAAAGGGTCGAGGTTCGAACCACGTTGCATCCTGGAATTTTTTTCTTATTTCGAGCGATAGTGCTTACGGACACCGGCGGCGGACAACTACGATGCCAAAAACGGCCCTTGTTGTTATCTCATAACAGCTTTCGCTGTAAAACGAATTGCGCAAGCGCCGTGAGCCTTCGGCATGATTATTTTTGTGCGATATTGTAACGACTAACTGCAGAAACTTGAATAATTAATTACACGCTAATTACGAATAATGGCTCAATGTTGCCCAAAACGACATATTGTACTTCGTTGTCTTTCTTGGAATGTAACATCATGTTTCTTTGGATTACGTTGTGTGAATCGGACAGACTTGGAGGCTGTGCATCATAATTCGCGCCCGAAAGGAATATGATCTCATAATAGACAACAGTTGCTATCGAAAGCACGGAAGAACAAAACATAAAGATCCGAGAATGGGGGGGGGGGGGGTGGAAGTGTCGAGTTCATTTATCGATGAAAGGTTACAAATTCAAGCGACGTCGTCAGCGGGTCTGATGTGACTGGATCTCATGTATTTCAGACATTTTTCGCTTTGTGCTACATCTAATGAGCGGCAACAGCTCAACCTCCAACAGGAGCCAGTCCATCCGGCACACGTACATTAGAAGCCTCAGAAATCAATTAGGATGGAAAAAAGATATCCACTTTCAATGGGAACCTCCTTACAGGACGTAAACCAGAGATTTCAAAGCAGTACTCAGAAGCAGTATGAGAAGATACTGCCACGCGCTCTTCCTGTATTTCCGTGTGACCGGGCTGTTACACGTGTATACAATACGCTGTTCACAGGCAAACACAGAAAGAAGCGCGCGTGTCATTTTGTTTATAATGACAATCTCATCAGAACATTCTAAAACGATGTGGAAGCTTCTTAAACCTCAGAGATTGTTTTACATTACACGTGGAACACGTGTAACCAAGCGTTTAGCCAAGCGCGCTGTTATACGTGTAACGCATGCTACACACGTAACATGGTGTTACAAGTGTAATATTCCGCTCACAATAAAATGCCGAAACAAGCGTGCGTGCAAATATTTTTATATCTTATCAATCTTATCGCAACAGTCTAAAACAATCGGGAAATTTCGCAGGCCTTCCGGCACGGCGTGCAGCGTCGGTGGTTACACGTGTGACATCCCGGTCACATGGAAATAGGGAGAGAAGCGGGCGTGGCAATATATGCTCCTGAAACAATTTCTTGCTGTGAGCCAAGGTCTTCTAGCAACATGATTCCGTTATGAAAGCCCCAAGTAATTCAGAAAAATTACTGGACAGTACGAGTTCATAACGTTTTCTTTAAAACCTGTCTTTTAAGTAATGCAAGGCTGTTATCAAATATTTTCATTATATTAGCACGTAATATTAAAGCTGGAGAGCGGAGCTCCGGCACTCAAGTAGTCCAGATTTTGCGTGAGTGTGGTGAGGTGGATTATGTCATGCTCGCTTTCTTATAATTGTTTGCGCGAAAAATAATTTAGCGCAACCGAGTTTCATCCTTCTCCAACTGCAACCATTGTGATATAAAGATAGACGATTCTACTTTCGACACCTGGGCGCCACCATCTTGGGGTGTTAAACAAGTACTTTTTTATTTTACGTTAAAGATCTCATTTCGCAGGAATTCCGGTGTCGGTGTCGTTGGTGGTGAGCGAAAAGTGAGCGTTGACTGCGAGCGAAAATTCGAGATGGATGCAAATAAATTAATAACGAAAATCATTGGTTCGAGTAGGAACCGAAACCCAGGACTTTTGCTTGGCAAGCACGCGTTCTTCCAGCGCAACGCCAGGGCTTGAAACTGCTTCAGAAAATAAAAAGCTATGCGAATATCATGCAGTGCGAGGAGTCTCCTTAACCCTGTAGTATTGCGAGCCAGAGGCGTAGCTTGAGGAAAAAACTCTAAATGACGCAAAGTAGACAGGGACGAAGCGAAGACACGAACAGACAGACACGGGCGCCAACTTCCAACTGTTTATTATCAGAAACCGCGCCGATTTATATAGGCTGCCGAACAAGGTAATCCCATAACAGAAATTGAGGCATGACAGAACTAACTATTCATCATGAGCCACCAATACAGATTCAAGGCATGCGCCGGAACTGCACTTACGCGATCGAACTATGAAAACATGCCAGCACCTATGAACACCTGCCAACCCTAGTGAGAGGCAAAATGAATGTCGCACAATCTAAACTCTACATGTCTCACTGCTATCTTTCAAAAAGATAGCTTCTTTCTCGCTTAGATCGAGTGACGGGGCACTAACGCACTGGCTACCTGCCCTCTTTATTAGAAACGCTTGAATTGTCTCCCTTTCAGTGCGGCTGTTTGCTCTCCTAAGAAACGTGGCTTGAGAAGAAGCTATCTTTTTGAAAGAAAGCATTTAGACATGTAGAGTTTAGATTGTGCGACATTCATTTAGCCTGTCACTAGGGTTGGCACGTGTTCATAGGCGCTGGCATGTTTTCATAGTTCGATTGGTTCGATCGCGTCAGTGCAGTTCCTGCGCATGCCTTGACGCTGTATTGGTGGCTCATGATGAATTGTTAGCTCTGCCATGTCTCAATTTCTGTTATGGGATTACCTTGTTCGGCAGCCTATATGAATTGGCGCGGTTTCTGATAATAAACAGTTAGAAGTTGGCGCCCGCGTCTGTCTGTTCGTGTGTTCGCTTCGTCCCCGTCTTCTTTGCGTCATTACACTTTTTTCCTCAAGTTATGAACCAACTAGCTCAGCAACAAGCCCTGTTGGCAGATGCGTAGAATCGCCTCAGGTGTCAATACATGCGAATTGCGCGACAAGTGTTTGATTTAAAGACTCAACAATTACAAAGCGCACAGGCATAATTGATTATCAGCAACAGCATCAACTAAGTGTACAGCTACGCAAGTGCGCATGTTGCCATACGGACGCGTCGTGGGTACTTCTCCAAAATCGCTAAAAGAAGAGTGATGGCGTAGTCGGTACTTCGCAACTACAAACGCAATAGTCATTCTAGGATAGTTTGAAACGGCCAATATTACGCGCACCGACTTTCCTTCCGGCAAGGTTGAGGTGTCCACCGAGAAGCGAAGAGGCTAGGGATTGAGGAGGCGATGCGAACGGGGCCCCATCGCGCAGTACTCTTGAAGGCGAAGCTCAAGCGTCTTGCAAGTTTTAAAGCGATAGCCTTAAAGAGCTCGTTTCGCAGAAATTCCGGTGTCGGCGTCGGTGTCGGCGTCGTTGGTTATGAGCGAAAAATCATCTAGTCTGTGACTGAAAAATCGAGAAAGATGCTAATAAAATAAATAATAAAAATCTTGGAGTTGGAATGAGAGGGAAAAAAAAGCATTGGAATTGCGCAACGAGTTTGTGTTTTAAACGTCCGCCCATTTCAAAGCTAGCAGGACATGTTTAATCATCATCAGCAAAAGCAGTACCAAACTGTAATTTGGAATAGGTGTGTGTGAACACATACGTACACGCACGTGCACACGAGGGACCTCAGCGCGGCGCATAAGTTCAGAGGAAAAAATTACACCATTTCCCGCTAAAGGGGACCATGAGGCGATGCGAAGCCGGAGCACTTGCACGATCGCGTTCCGTTGGCGTTCTTTGGGCATGCTACCGACCTCGCGTCGTGGAACGCGAAGAGGAACGTTACGCGCGTCTTGTCTTCCCTTAGCCTGGCCGTTAATTCTCACAGGGCGAGCGGGGAACGCAGTCGGCAGGCGTGCGAGAGGGGGGCAGCGTAGGAGAGAAGAGAGAGGGGGAGGGGACGCGCATGCGCTGGTGCTCATCGCGGCGTTGCGCAGGAGAGAATTTCGGCATGTCTAGCCCGCGTTTCAGAGGAAGAGTGGAAAGGGGGAGGGGAGATGGAAAGTGGAGAGGGGGTGTGGAGAGGGTATGCGCATGCGCAGTAAGGGCGGTCACGCCGCACACCACCACCACCACCACCACCGGGTTGAACTCCGCCATAAGATCATCATCATCATCATCATCATCATCAGCCTGTCTACGCCCACTGCAGGGCAAAGGCCTCTCCCATGTTCCGCCAATCAACCCGGTCCTGTGCTTTCTGCTGCCACGTAATACCTGCAAACTTCTTAATCTCATCTACCCACCTAATTTTCTGTCTCCCCCTCACGCGTTTGCCATCTCTTGGAATCCAGTCAGTTACCCTTAATGACCACCGGTTATCCTGCCGACGTGCTACGTGCCCGGCCCATATCCATTTCTTCTTCTTGATTTCAACTATGATGTCATTAACCCCCGTTTGTTCCCTGACCCACTCTGCTCTCTTCCTGTCTCTTAAGGTTACACCTATCATTTTCCTTTCCATCGCTCGCTGCGTCGTCCTCAATTTAAGTTGAACCCTCTTTGTAAGTCTCCAGGTTTCTGCTCCGTAGGTAAGTACCGGTAATATGCAGCTGTTATATACCTTCCTCTTGAGGGATAGTGGTAGATTACCATTCATGATTTGATAATGCTTGCCGAATGAGCCCCAACCCATCTTTATTCTTCTAGTTATTTCACTCTCATGGTTCGGCTCCGCGGTTACTACCTGTCCTAAGTAGACGTACTCCTTTACAACTTCCAGTGTCTCGCCACCTATCGCAAAGCGCTGTTCTCTACCAAGATTGTTCCACATTACTTTAGTTTTATGCATATTAATTTTCAGACCTACTCTTCTACTTTCCGTATCCAGTTCAGTAATCATGAGCTGCAATTCGTCTCCCGCGTTACTCATCAATGCAATGTCATCAGCGAATCGTAGGTTACTGAGATACTCTCCATTAACTCTTATCCCTAGCTCTTCCCAATCTAGGGCCCTGAAAACCTCCTGTAAACACGCGGTGAATAACATTGGAGAGATCGTGTCTCCCCGCCATAAGATACTTCGCATCTAAGGCCCGTATTCACAAACCGACCTTATCCTTATCTTTTGTCCTCCTTACCTTTTCGTCACCTTAACGCGTTTCATAAAGAAACCTTATGCCGCAATCCAGCCTTTCCTTAACCTTATCGCCGTGAAAAGTTGGCGTTGGATAATGTAGCCCGGCAGGTACCTTAAGGCGCCACTTATGCGGCGCACTATGGCTGATTACGCAAGAAGCTTTACAATGCCATTAAAGAAAAGGTGACGTACGCTGCCGGCATCCATATGTTAATTTAGGCTGCGAGTGCTCGGGAACCATCAAAATTCCATGGAAGAGTTCAACGACGATGTGCTTCTGAGCAGATTCCGCTTATCGAAGCGAGCACTTCATGTCCCCGAGCTTGCCGCTGGAACGGCCCTCACTACGTTGGCTTTCCCGTCCCACTGCTCCTTCAGCTGCTGGTGGCGCTCTGTTTGTGCGGCGCAGGTGCTTTTCAAATCGTGAATGGTGACTTCCACACTGCTCCGCATTATTAAGCGTGTGAAAAAATAAGTGAGGCTACGGCGCGGAAGCCGACGTGTTTCTCTGCAGGATGGGATATTTTTTACCTATTTTTGCACTCACGTAGCCGCCGCTCGGCGCGCAGCCGCACGTCGCTCTTGCTGCTTTAAGCTGCTCCCATTTTATCGTGTTGTCTTTCACTAACACCGCGTGCGATCACAATTTTTCGCTATCACAATGCGACGCTTTCAAGTCGACGAGTAGCGCTCGATCTTCAGTGAAATTCAATTTTCGCCTTTCTGTCTCACTCAATAACAAGCCTATGTATGATCCACGCAAACAGGCACACACGCGGACAGACGGACAAAAGCCGCTCGCAACTCCACGCGTCTGTCGGTGCTCTCGTTGAAACCAGCGCTTCGTGGATCGGCGCGTCTGATTCCGCATGTGCCGGCGCGTCTACACGAGCCGCCGGTTGCTATGACAACGGAAAAAACGTTAACAAAGAAAAGGAGCAAACGGCGCGGCCAGACGAGGCGCGTTCCTACCGAAACTTGCACGGGTATGCGTTCCTGCATTTTCATATTGTTTTGAGGAGCATACAGCTTTCATTTCTTGCTAATAAACAAGCAATGAGCCAGTAAAAGTTGATAGCCTCGCTCCCATGCTCGTTCCTTATGACGACAAGGCCGCCTTCCGTAAGGCTACCCTAAAACCGAATAAGGCGAGTTTATGAAACGCACTGTGACCTTTTCTTATCCTTGCACTTTTCCCTTCCTTACGAAAGGCCGCCTTATAGCGTTAAGATAAGGTTGGTTTATGAATACGGGCCTCGGTGCTCTCGTTGAAACCAGCGCTTCGTGGATCGGCGCGTCTGATTCCGCATGTGCCGGCGCGTCTACACGAGCCGCCGGTTGCTATGACAACGGAAAAAACGTTAACAAAGAAAAGGAGCAAACGGCGCGGCCAGACGAGGCGCGTTCCTACCGAAACTTGCACGGGTATGCGTTCCTGCATTTTCATATTGTTTTGAGGAGCATACAGCTTTCATTTCTTGCTAATAAACAAGCAATGAGCCAGTAAAAGTTGATAGCCTCGCTCCCATGCTCGTTCCTTATGACAAGGCCGCCTTCCGTAAGGCTACCCTAAAACCGAATAAGGCGAGTTTATGAAACGCACTGTGACCTTTTCTTATCCTTGCACTTTTCCCTTCCTTACGAAAGGCCGCCTTATAGCGTTAAGATAAGGTTGGTTTATGAATACGGGCCTAAAACAAACGTATGTTAGCGATGATCCGACGCTGGACCTGCTAGCATGTTTACATTCACGGCGCTAATTAAGGTTTAAGCGAACCTGTTACGGCATATTGAAGAGCTTAATATAAGCATTTGTGCTTCTAGAGTAAACTAGTCGTGCAGGTATTTTGAGTAAAAATTTGTTTGATGCGCAAACCGATATCGCGAGAAAAGTTTTTGAAGGAAGTTGGGGAATTCATGTTTCCGAAACGGAAGAACTCTATTGTAGCGAATGCATTAATCGGCTCCTTTTGCAGTAGCCCGTGCGGATTCTCGTCTCTTGCTCTGTCGGTCTGTGACAGTGTGTCGTTCTTAAGTACCCTGTAGTCTATGTGGTCCACTTTGTTTTCTAAACAAATATTAACAAAAAGCTTAATACCTCTGTCACACGAGCGCTTGAGACTTCGGAGGAAGAAGACTACTTCCAAAAAGGAGTTTCGCCGTCAGACACACGACGAGAAAGATCATTTTCAGAAGCGGTGTTTTCTAGAAACGTAGCTCGCAGGCCTCTTTCACGGCTGTAAAAGAGTAGCCTCGAAACCAGTGGGCACCAGCGATTATGAATTGAAGAAAGTTACAGTTTCGCCGCAGCGGCGAAGCAATGAATGCGTTAGCAAGAAATTGGAATGTAACGCGAAGAACGGCAAGCAGCTCGAAATTTCCAGCGCGTCACTCAAGCGCAAAGGACTCACGAAAAGAACACACACAGAACGAGCGCGATCTATCAGGTGTCACAGCTCGACACCTACAGAGCACTGCTCAAAATAAAGAAGGACGCACGAAACGAGCGCACAGGTATACACAAGTCACAAGACGAGCTCGAACTATCACAGTTGTCACTACGTTCTGTTTGAACATTGCGCTAATTTCGGAAACGCGGCCGCTGCAGCGAGCGAAGTGACTTTCGTACGCTCCGTAACTTCAGCGCAGACCTCGCGGAGAAAGCACAAGACATACAAACCACCACCCCCCTCACGAGATAAGCGCGCGCGCAGGCGACCACCCCCTGCAGGGCAAAGTGCGCCTAGTGACGCAGGAGGAGCGAGCGCATCGCAGCGAACGGGGCGATGACCTTTAAAGCGCGCCCCTCGCGCTTTTCGCGCCATCTCGCTGGTGACCAAGAAAGCACACTGAAGTAAATGGTGTATATAAATGGCTCGCCGTTAGCATGCGGAAAGACGTACGCCTCGTGGCCTATCCGTCTAACGCCGCGCTGCGGAGCGAGAGGTCGCCTGTTCGATTCCGCACCTCGGGAAAAAAAATTCTGAATTAATTTTCTCTGTGACCTTTATATATATACACATACATAGACACATACTGGCCCTGACGGCGACGGCAACGGCGACGGCAATAACCAACCGAGATAGTTCATATGATTGCTATCGCAATAAAAAAATTACACAATCTCCCACTAAAGCGAACCATGTGGGGATGCGAAGCAGCGCATGGGTCGACTTAATGTTCCGTTCATCACGGGCACCTTGCCCGATGTTAACGCGTCCTTGCAAGTGGAGCGCACCATGGATTGAATGTAGTTGCTGTTGCTGTTACTCGTCCGAAACTCCTGTTGGATCACGCCACGCGGGTTCGTCGCGCGTCTGCAGAATCTCGTTCCCCGACGTCATCACGTGATCACTGAGAGAGTGTAAAGGGAAGAGGCCACAGCGTCTTACCCAGCCCGTTACACAGGCCCGAACGCGGTAGCGCGTGCCAGCATACATGGTTTTGCGTGCGTTACGCCACGCTAGGACAGCATACGGCAGTCTGGGCCCCTAAAGTGCTCTGCACGTATCGTCATCAAGGCGGTCGACGAACAAGAGGAAGAAGACTTCTTGGCGCGAGCGCGCGCTCAGATGGTTATGCTAGGTGGTAGAAAGCGGACGGTCGCCAAAGGACGGGCACATCCCCAAGCAAACGCTGCTTCGCATCTAAAAAAAAGGGCTAATATTATTGCCCTGTCACCTAAGCTCAACATAAAAATAAATTTCATATGTCCTAGAAAGTGTAGTAAGCCCTTTAAACCTTATTTCCTTGTGCACTCTAGCAAGCAGCTAGAACGGGTGAGGGATATCACACGGGGACGATTAGCGCGTCGCACGCACGGACGCAAAACCGTGGCATCGTAATATCTATGGCTAACACCGTTGACCGAGCAGCCCTGGGCGCTCGCAAAAAGCAGCGGCCACAGTGGTCGGGGAGGGGAACTTGGACTTTGTATAACGATATACTTACATTTTTCTCTGGTTCTTTTTGAAACCTAGCACCAAGCTTTCCGTAGCACGTTCAGAAGAAAACACTAAATGAGATCGCCAGTGCCGTGTGTCTGCGAGGCAACGCTTGTAAAAAGTATTTCAACTTTGTGAAAGACCGCTTACGTGAGTGAGTGAGTGAAACAACTTTATTCGGTCCACAATAGGCGCGAGTAAACTCAACGTCACCTGGCTAGGCCCACTCGGGGACCATCAGGTTAAACCTGACGGCCCTCGCGCGGGCCCTCTGGACGGCCAGGATTCGAGAGGTCTGGTCCTGGGCCTTAATGAGCCTCTTCATTTCCGCTTGGGTGAAAGGGGGACCGGCAGAGGCCGAGCTCTTACTCTATAAGACCGCTTACGTGAAAGATTTTCTGCGTGCTCGTGTGACAAGGGTATTAGATGCCTCATCATAAGCGAAAAACCGCGTTTTATATTTTCCTCTGCTGCCCTCTGCAGTCCTGGTAGGGGTTGGGACAACCGGTTTCTTCAGAAGGAAAGTCTCCGAGATCAAGAGGCGTTTTGCGATTGTTCTGCTAGGGCAAGGGCGCATGCGCCGTTGCATCGGGGACAAAGCTGATTGACCGAAGGTGCCCCGCGGAGTCGGCGTCAACTCGAGCGATTAAAAAATTGCACCATCTCAAGGAAAACACTAAAGAGCGGTGGGACGCAGCTCTGCACAGTCCGACATTAGAGGGACAATTATGGGCAGTCCAACGGGCCCGCGAAGCGGCCGAAAGGCTAGGTCTTTCGGTCCCAACGGTCCACTCCTACGGTCCCAACCTTAGGAGAGGAGAGGAGAAACATCTGGTGTCTTTCGTTAAGCAGCTGGCGTCTTTTCGTTTTGCTTTAGAAACATCTGGCGTCTTTTCGTTTTGCTTCTAGAAAACATCTGGCGTCTTTCGTTGGTTTATTTCATCAATCAACGGCGTTTTGAACAAAATTTTTATTGTTTAATCACGCACAGGAGAAATCTCACCAGGCACTACCTTGGAGGTAAACAATGGCTGCTAATGGGAATGAGAGACAGAAGAATTCAGCTTTTAGTTAACGCGCACGCTGCGAATTTTTTATTGTTCAACAACGCACAGGAGAAATCTCCCACCGGCACCACCTTGGAGGTCAAGATCTGGTACTAGCGTTAAGACTGGTTACCCACTACGACGGGGACGAACGGGTGGCGGTTTGAGGAGCTTCGCCCCTAAAATTTTGAAGCCCAGCCATCAAAAATGAAACAGGAGCATGCTGTGACCAGCCTATGAAGAACGAGGGGTGGAGCGGCGTCCAAGCAAGTTGGCTTGTGGACGCTGTGCGGGCGCTCCTCATTTTTTATGTTTTTATTTTTTTTTGTTCAGGAGCCCGTGGAAAGTGTGGAACGAACGCGAGGAGCAAGCGGCTTCAGATGAAGTTGGCTTGTGAACGCTAGGAGTGCTCCCTCCTGTCTTTTTTGTTTCCCTTCATGCACAATTGTATTCCAGATTTCGCATAACCAAATGATGAATTATTTTCTTAAAATTAAAAACACACGTGCCTGTTTTTCGCTCGAAAGTACGCATCCTCTATTCAGAGAAATAAAAATACTCTATTGAGCGTGAAGCACTAGACGTATATTGTTCTGCGACACCAGGCGCGTGTGCTCGTGCGCAGAAGGATCGTGAGAGCAGTGGTACGTACAACGCATCTCTCGCTCCGCTGTAAAGTCGATTCAGCGTAGAGCAGAGTAAATCCTTGTATCCGTGCCTCACACTCACGCGGGGGTATTCAGCGGAGCATGGCGGTGCGTCCACACGCCTCGTCGTTTTGCAGCCAAGTCTACTGCGTCTTGGCAAGACTCGATTATATACATAAAATTGAAATCTGTGCAGTTCCATGCATAGATTTCGGGACGCTACATCAGCACGGACCGCTGAGTGACCGGTGCTTTGCTAAAACTGTCGAATGCGACCAGAGAAGCTGCAGCGCGTGGAACGAAACTAAAACTGTAGAAGAAGACTTGTAGGCTGTTCGCTAGCTAACGCAATCTGATCTGACTCGTGTACTTCCCATCATTCCCATGGTAGTTGAACGATCGCAGCGCCCACTTCCCCTTTAGCCTATTGCATGCGACTGTCTGACGTTCCCACATGACGTCATCGTTGTGTCACAGATCACTAAAAATTTCTGACGTCGTGACGACGTCACATAACGTGACGTCGCACGTTGACGTCATCAAATGGCATCGTCGCTTGGAAAAACGTGGGCCGATCCCGGAGGCAGTGCAGAACCAGGTGAGGTGAAGAATGTTTGGAATGCTTCTGATCATGAACGCAGAGCAAAAACACGGCAGGTGCACATAGCTTTCGGAGGGGGACGGGGGAGAATGAATAAATCGACTGAACAGAAAAAGAAAACGGTTTTCGCCTTCTAGTCATCTTAGACGAATGCATAAATGGCACATGGGAGTTCTTGTCGAGCACTTTCGCTCAAGCATTGCAGTATTGGGCACAGCGTTCTTACGTTCCGATACCATAACGGGAAAATCAGGCACCGACCAATCGTTAAGAACCGCCCGTCGTCTTTGTCTGTGTGTGTGTGCTCTTAGCGATGCGTGCCCTTAACGTCAGCGCTTCAATTTTTCCGCCATGAACTTTCCCGACTAGACGGGTTTCCGTCGAACCCTGGACCTTATCGTTCTGATGCCATATTTCGTGACGGAATTCCGCTCTCCGACATGCAGTACAGAACCCCGTACTCTAAGTCCCCCAGCTTTCTATGCGAAGACTGCACTACAGTACCCCTCGCCCTCCTATTCGTTTTTGTTTACTTGACTTTTCTACACACCCTGTCGACGCACGCCTTTTTCACCAGAAACTAGCTAATGACAGCCTCGTTGTAAATAGGCTCTTCATTAAAAAAAGGCAAACTTACGGGTTATTTATGCATTAGCCTACGACGACTCGAAGGCGAAAGCCGTCCGTCGTGACTATTTTACCGATCATTTTGTGTCACGCGAGCGCCGCTTCGTACTCTGCTATGGGAATTCTAGTATACCACGTTGTTGGGCTAGCTGAGTCGTTACACTGGGGAAATGTATATCCATCCAAAAACGAACGGACACAGGAAACGGTCCTGTCTTCTTCACCGTTTTCTGTGCTCGTTAGTGTTTGGTTGGATGTATATTTCCTCAATAGAAATCTGCTATGGGAGAATGATAACTTGGTCCTCAACTTTATAATTTGCACAATGGCTACACAATCAAACCTGTGTAATTGAAATTGCGCGAGGCTCTTGACCCTACGGCATGATTATTTTCGTGTGAAGTTGGAACATGACTCACTGCAGAATAATCAAGTAGTTAATTACGCGCTAATTACGAATAATTACTGAAACTTGCCCAAAACAACATATTGTACTTCGTTTTCTTTCTTCGAAAGTAATATCAGGTGCTCTTTACTATGTTGTGCAAATTGGACACACTTGCAGACTGTGCGTCATAATTCGCGCCTGAAGGAAATATGATATCACAATAGGCAACAAGTGCTATCGAAAGATCGGAAGACTAAAGTACGAAGGTCCGAGGATATGGGGGTGGAGGGGGGAATTGATTTATTGCAGAAAAGTTGGATATTAAAACGACGTCGTCTCATTAGTCACGGGTACGGATGTTACTGGATCTGATGAACTTCTGAGATTTTTCTCTTAGTGGCACGCCTAATGAGCGGCAACAGCTCAACTTCCAACAGGAGCCAGTCCTCCCGCTGTACGTACGTTAAAAGCCTCAGAAATCAATTAGGCTAAAAATATCCACTTTGAGTGGGAACCTCGTTATAGGGCATAAACTTCAGATTTTGAAGCAGTGTTCAGAAGCAGTATAGAAAGATGCTGCCACGCGCTCTTCTTCCTGTATTTCCGTGTAACCGGGCTGTTACACGTGCCACACGAAGCGCGCGTGGCATCTTCTTTTTATTATGTATCCGATCAGAACATTCTGAAGTGATCTAGAAGCTTCCCAGACCTTCCAGATTGTTTTACATCACACGTGGAACACGTGAAACTGAGCGTTTAGACAAGAGGTCTCTTACACGTGTTACGCATAATACGCGCGGAACCGACCGGTCGTTACAAGTGTAACAGGCCGGCCACTATAAAATACAAAAAGAAGCGCTCGTACGAAATTTTTTTTATCTTATGAATCTTATCTGAAGAGTCTAAAACAATCGGGAAGGTTCCCAGACCCTCCAGCGCGGCCTGCACGGCCGGTGGTTACACGTTGTTGGGACTCGGTTCCGGCGGGGAATCGACATTGGTAGCTGCCCGCCGTAGTCGGACCCATCGTCCAACTTTTGCAGAGAGGTGAAACGTTCGTACGATATGACAGGGGTTTATTTACATAGTGGCATGTAAGGAAATGAATGAAGTAAGGACAGATTTCACAAACGTCTTCGGCCTTTTAAAGCCCTGCGTCTGCCAACACTGGGACACTCGGGGAGCGATGACAGCCGCCCCCGCCAAGCCGGTGTCTCACCGTCTCGGGGCGCAACCTACGACAGAGGGTAAGGAAACCACACAATACATCTGGTGAGAGCGTATACAGCGCTTTTTTATGTGCCATTACTGTGGCCTTCAGGACGACGCGATCTGCCGATACGCTCATTATCAAATTGAAAACAAAATGCACCTCTATCTCATTAGCTGCCATTTTTTATATGGTTTGCTTCGGGCTGGTCGATACAAGAACGCTGGATTACCAACCGACCCAGGGAACGATCCTTGTGTTTATTTAACAAAAAACGGCGTAAGAGTAAATAAATTTTCAGTAAACCTCACTAGATTAACAACGCCTGGATGAAGAGTAGCGATCCTTTTCTGTTTTCGCCAATGGCAGGGGCGTAGGCAGAATTTTTTTTCGGGGGGGAGGGGGGGTCGGGGGCACCTCCATGATCTGAAGACGGGGCAGGGCAGGCAGATGTGGTCGAGTGTCGTTTTGTGCTGTGTATGCCACGGCAAAAAAAAAAACCGGGGGGTGGGGCACGGGCCTGGTTTGGCAGCCCCCCCCCCCCCCTGGCTAGGCCACTGGCCACTGGCACTTCTTTGAAGAACTAATAACAGTACAGCTGTTCGTTCCTTCGCTATCAGAATTGTCATCCTCAATATATTTCGTTTTCCCCGCCTTTCTTTTTATTACATCGACCTATTGCGGCCTTAGGCTGTCCCTCCTGCAGACTGAGAATTCGGCACAGCGAGAACCACGAAGACCTAAGCGCTGCTAAGAAAAACGGTCACTATCGGTAAGTTCCCACGTCCATGTGTTGGCTCCCAATACAAACGTTGGATCAACCGCTTGTTCTTTGTTTTTGTTTTGTTTTGTTTTGTTTTATTCTGGGAGCTGGTTTCACCTAGAGTTACTGTATATGCTACCTTTAGGTAGCAGAGTTGCGCATAGGTCCGCCATCTTGCCCGCCGTGGCATCCACGCTAAGCAGGAAAGCCGCCTCTCTGGAATGTAGGAGCCGACGCGGCTGCTGTTGTTGCTGCTGTCCTCTCGGCCCAGCGGCTCCGTGCACCTTCTCGTTCGTTCATAACGCGCCGCTGGCGCAATGACTTTCGATTCGAAGAAAAAAAAAAGAATGGAAAGCTCAAAGAAACAATAATTTGAGATGGAACAGGTGGAGATGGAACACTATCGTAATATTTTTGTTTTAAATGGCAATTAGAGAAAGTGCGATGGTCACGATTCTGGACCAATTAAATTCAGCCTAATTATTCGTTTCACGTAGTTTTCGATGCAGCACTTCAAAAGATTAAGTGAATCGAGAAAACAAGTGCTAAAATTATCACTGTGTTTTACAAATAGCGCAAGCTAACGAGAATTTCTCGTACGTCTAGGTAGATGTGGCATATAATAAACACTCGGTCATGCTTCCAACTTTTATGCCGCACAGTGGTCGGAATGAATCATGCTGTTTTGATAGACCTGTAAGGTTCATATTCATACACATCGCCTCGTTCACACAGTCACTCGCGCATATTTTTACCGTTTTGTCCCGTTTTGTCCTGTTCGATTTTTAGTCAACCTTTGACCGGTGAGAGAGAAGCGATATATATCCTGTTCGTTATCGCCGGCTTCTGACGTCTCATGCGCGGCAGCCACTTGAGACGGCGACGGACGACGGAGACAGACTTGCCACATGAAATCGAGAAGAAGGCCTTTCCGTGCTCTTGTCGGTTCGTGCAGTGGGGAGCGCAGCATCCTGTCATTGTCGCAACTTCGCAACACTGAGTCAGGGCGCTGCGCCGCGCAGACGTTCGCAAAAACGGACAGCAGAAGACACCACCACAACAACGACAAACAATCCGAACTCAGCTGGACCGTCTTGCGCTTCGCCGGACGGCTTGATTTGGCTTGATACAACGGTGATGGCGCGGCGATCGCCAGCACCCGCGCGGCCGTGAAGTTGGCTTTCCCTAAAACGGATGCTTTTTGCGCACGTGAGCGCGCTGGGCGAATGGTGGCGCGAGCGGCGAGTTCTATCAGAGGCGCAACTCTGCTACCTAAAGGTAGCATATACAGTAACTCTAGTTTCACCTAGTTCGACTGCCATAATGTTCAGTCAGATAGCGTAAAGGCCAAATTGCCCAATGTATTCCGAGGATTATTGCCCCAAACTTCTGCCCTTATGCCGAAGGTCATATAGCCTTCGTTCAGAGCTTATATTATCTGTGCGAAGGAACATCACGAAGGACAGATGATACTGACGTCTCATCTGGCAAGCGAAGTATAAAACTGTGCAGCAAAGCACAGCAAAACAAAAAGACGGTCGTCACGAGTCTGACCCTTACGACATCACCCAAAAACTTAGTGCTCTGACGCAAGATATTTGCATTAGAGGCAGAAAACACACGCAAAAACAATAACAAAGCACGAAACCGTTGTTATGAGGGTACGGGTGGCATTATTAGCCTGACTTGCCAAGCATATACGAAGCGAAGCGTGTCCTGCGAATGCAAATGCGCACCCGCAGGACATCTATGACATGGACGTGTATACAACTGCCATGAACAGTACTTGTGGAAATGGGGTCATGGTCTCCCTCCTGCATCCAGAGCTGTCGGCTGACCCCTACTCTGTGTCTTCCGATCTGTACCCTGTTCCTCGCTCCGTTAATAAGAAAGATGGACGCAGAATGAATGCGTAGGTGACAAAGTGCTCGCTGCTGTCGAATAGCCGAGTAAGAAAGCCAGTACCTTAGCACATCCACCTGTCCCGCATCTTTGTCTGTTGTGTAAGTTCTCGCGCTATAAAGCTAATAATCGTGGACTACCAACTATCCCGAACCAACGCTTTCCCTTTACGTTGTTCGTCAATCAAGGTGTAAATCAGAGAAGGTAAATTCAGTGTTTGGAAGTCTATTTGCCAATTATTGCTGGATCATTTTGTAACAGGTGTTACATTTAGTTTTAACAGATTGCTGCCGGGAAATCGCAGCGTCGACTGTAACCATGCACATCGACGTGGCCGCTTCCGATGTGTCTAAGTTAAATCAGTACCAGGTTGAATCAGTGCAGTACTCTGCTGAGCTGCAAGACCTCTTCATATAGCCTCATTCCGTTTTGCACAAGCAGTATTTTTGCAAAATACGTCCATTCGGCTATGCATGCCGGGCTAGGTCCGCCTGCTGCAACATCATCACCGCCATCACATGTGCTGCACCGTACATGTTGATGAGGTAGGCTCATGCCTTTTATCTTTGTACCACATTCTAGTTCCTCTCCTCACAGGCACGGTGCTTATTTATTTATTTATTTATTTATTTATTTATTTATTTATTTGTTTATTTATTTATTTATTTATTTATTTATTTATTTATTTATTTATTTATTTATTTATTTTTATTTATTCTCCTAATAAACCATTCGGGTCAAAGAGTAAGGCGATTCTGATGTAAGATTTAGGGGTCTCAGCATGGGCGTGCGCACGTGGGAGGCAGGGGCGTGCCCCCCCCCCTTCCGATCACCTAAAGGGTGTATGCAAATTTTGTCCCATACTGTTACCTAGTCGGCCGTTTCCGGTCGTTGTTTAATGTGCAGGGTTTTGGCCGCGTAGCTGTTTGGCAATACTGGCGGCCAAAGACCCCTGGTGTTGCATTCCAAGAACTGTTTACATACCATCGTTACTCCCTTAAAGACAGAGACCATAGGTAATGCATTGTGAGAAGGAAACCATCGCTTCAATTTCATTTGATCATCTATTGGGAAGCATGTGGTACATCGAACTAGCACAACGGGGACAGTGGGGCGTGGGTGCTGTGACGGATCTTGGCCTCCCTGGTAGGAAGCCCTGAGCACGCGTATAGCTCTTAGAGTGGCACTCACACTGGCTGTATTGACAAACTTGTGACTAACTGTGAGCCGCCTTCTTTGTCTTCTCAGTCGATGCATTGATGCTTGCCTCTCACTGCCAGAAAGCTTTCTGCACCGCACCTGGTTTTGCACTGTTCCGGTATGGACACACCTTTGACCATGCGATCATTTCGTATGATCACAGCATCACGGGACATCACATTACTTGACTTCATAGTAACGTCATGATGCCGTCATAATGATTTCATAAATGCTGGCAATCTGTTACATAATTATGACGTCACATGACGTCATCAAGTCGTAATTTCTGATCACATACCTTTTTGCATCGTTCGTGTTGACGCTGACGCCGACGGTCCCTTTTATCGTTCGATGTGGCATCTAAGGTTTCCGCCTTATTGTAACGTTGAAATTCAACCAGAACCATTGATAGCTATATTAAGAACCCTTTTTATCGAATACTCGGAAGTGCTCAACCGGATGTGCTTAAAAGGCAAAAAAGCGTCAATCGGTACCCGTCACTCGGTGCCACTAAAACAGACTCGGTGTATGGGAGATCTTCGCACTGTGCACGCAAAGCACAGCGCTTTCAAAGTTAGTTGTGTGCACGTTTATAACGACTGATTTTCTGCAAAAAAAGGAACAAAAAAAGAAAAAGCTGCAAGCTATTGTAACTAGTTCACAAGGCATATCGCGTGAGCGAACAAGACAGTCATCATCGACTCCGCATTACCGCAACGCTCTGCCAAGGAAGTCCTGCATGGCCTCTTTCAGAAAGAAAAAAAGTCTCACATTCGAAAAAATATTACTCTTCCGGTTTCGGGGATGTAGTAGCCTCGCACTATGAACAGCCGCTTTAACACTTGTCACGTAAGAACGAACAGCAAATTGAACCTGGGTTGTGCGCCAAATGTGGTCACGGCTATTACCAACCGCCGGAGCGGACGCAATGGCATTGGACGCGCAAGCCAATGCCTACACCGTCGACTTGTCATTTTGTCGTTACCCGAAGAAAAGCTTAAGAGCCGAAGCAAATAATAATAATAATAAATTTCTGAGGATCCCGGGAGAAACCACAGAACGGCGAAGCTGTATTTCTGCGATGGGTGTTTTACCATTTCTGCAGTTTCGTGCGTCTCTAGGAGGACAACGGTTCATGAAACATTCACGGAGCCTTTGTTCGCCAGCTTCCTGCAAAATTGATTTCCTACATCCTTACCTTGCCTCACGTTCCTAACTCTGTTCCATTATGAATACCGACAGAGGTTTCTTTACAAGAGCCCCACAACGTACTTGAATATTGCATATTGCAAACAGACAGGTAGGTTCTGTGAGTATGGATCAAGCGCAAACGGAAGTATCTACGAAATTCCTGCAAAGAGAGCTCGCAGTAAAAATAGAAAAAATTCCACAAGGACGCTTGTGCGCTTTTGTATGTTTATGTACTTATTTATTTATGAAAAACCATTGGAAGGTAGGTTGCGTTAGAGATGGCTTTCCCACGAACGTGATAATAGCATTGAAGCAGGACACAAGAACGATAAAAACTACAGAGAATAAAGGAATAAGAAAAGAAAAAAAGTAATCAGCAGCACTATATACTTATACGCTATTTGGCGTATGAGGAATGTGCAGAGTCTAGAGGCAGAACTCAATACATACGAGCACAAAGTAATGAGATAGATTACCACGGATATGACGATCAGATATGTTCATTACCAACACAATACTACGAAAAGGAACCATATGTTAATTACAAACAGCTCATTAAACTTGTGCGCAATAAAAAAATCGCAAACAGCTCCCACTGCGCGTCTTTCATGGAGTTACACCCTTTCCCTCCTTTTAACACTTTAGTCTGTTTTTATTTTTTTTCTTAAGGCGAAAGCATTACTCGCCTCATCAAACGCGACAAGTGACCGTTGGCGTCGGGAATGAGCGCTGCAAAACATCATCACGTGATGACGTGATCATGACGTCACAGATCATCAAAATTTGTGACGTCATTATGACGTCATCTTGGCGTCACAGTGTTAAACGATCGTGACGTGTCAAACGATGACGTCGTCGCATGGCATCGTAGCTTGGTCAGAGGTGGGCCGATCACGGAGGCAGTGCAAAAGCAGGTTAGGTGCCTCGGATGCTGGAGGCAATGCAAAACCACGCTAGGCACGGAAAGCTTTCGGTGGGTGGCGGGACAGGATCATTACATCGACTTCGAAGAAAAAGAAGATGGCTTTCGCCTTCGAGTCCTCTAAGGTGAATGAATACGGGACCCTGTCAGTTTTTGATTTCGCCAGCGTCGGCTAATCGGCCGTGGTAGCTCTGGGGCTACTTTGGTACGCTGGTAGCGCAAGGACACGGGTTCGAGCGCAGACAGAGACGGCCACTGCTTGACCGTCGCGAAGCGCAAGAACTACCATGTACTAAGGTTTAGGAGAACGTTAAAGAACCCCATGCGGTCAAAGTTATTGCTACTAACAGACTACAGCGTTCCTCATAATTATACCCGGTGTTTTGGCACGTAATCGCTCAAGATCTTATAGCGCGATGTAGCGAACCACATACCAAGATATGGATAACCTCTCTGCCTTTGTAGAAAGTAAACAAAGGTTGGAGACGGATTCGAAACCATTCTTTCTGCTTCGCAAGCAAATGTTCTACCACGGACCCGCGGCAGTGCTTGAACCTTTCTTCAAAAAAAAAAAAACCGCATACAAGCTTAACGTACGGCGACGAAACGCGTCAACAGATCTAATATTGCGCGGCAGAAGAGCGGAATCGCACCACATGTCACACCACGTGAATCACGTAACGGGTGGGTGGTTTAAAGCTTCTGACCCTTTACAAAGGGCTCGGCCATGATTCAGCATCCTCATCATGATCCACCACAGAACTAGAAACGCGTAGTGGGTGCTTCGCTGCTTCGTAAGATGCGTAATTATTCGCGTACGGGATATATCGCAACTGTACTCGCAGCAGGCGCCCTCAGACAGTTTAATGTAGCCTTTATGAAGGCCGTTCCTTGAACTTACACTGTGAATGTGCTGCGCATTTCGCGCTGGCCTGGCGTTTGTAGGATCTGGTTAACCTCTCCGCCTTTGTCCCCCTCTCCCTATCTCTCTCTCACTCTTTCTCGCTCGCTTTCTAAACCTAATAATACGTCACACGCCTAGATGTCTGTGCGTCGGGCACGCTGCGTGCAAGGTCTTTATAACTACACCACGTGACCTCGTAAAATCGTGCAATGACGAGCATGAAACCGTCACTGAAAGTGGGCCGCTCAGGTAAAAAGCTGACTGTTTTAAATTTCATTAGTGTCGCTTTGGTAGGTCACCTTTATAGAACTTTTTAATATTTTTCAATTTAAATTGACAAGGTACAGTCGCGCTCAGTATGACTTGCAACACGGGATCACGTGGTCTCACGAATTCAAAGTTTGCGCATGGCTTCAACTTGCTTGAATTTCGACAAATACATGACATTCTCGCATTTGGTATCACCCCCAAGAGGTAAAACAGTGTTTAGTTGTGGAAATAAAGGCTGGCGGAAGCCGTGCGCGATCTTCGAGCTCGTGAGGCCACGCGCTCCCGTGTTGCAAGTCATATTGAGCGCGACTGTACATGAGGCTGGAGATTCAAATTTTGTCCTTTTGTGTGTCCGTTGAGATTCTATTCATTGAGTATATAATCGATTGATTGACTGAGTTGCTGATCAGTTGAGTGAGTGAGTAAGCATTCAATTGATTGATTGATTCATTCATTGATTGGTTGATTGATTTATTTATTGATTGAATAATTCATTCATTCATTCATTGGCTGCATTACTTTGTCTTTTTTCATTTCTGTTACCTCGGTTGTCCTTCGTCCCAGGTATCTAATTTTTTGTCTCGTAAGAATGAGTTCACCTTAGAATTTACTGCTACTCTTATTATGCGCAAATCAGCGTTAACACATGGAAACTTGCATCGGAGTCCTAAAACTGATTGTCTATTTGTTTCTTCCTCTTTTTTTTTGGCTACAGAGCTCAGATGCTATTTCAGCAAGGGTTTGGGATTTAGAGGGAAAAAACAATACCTCGCCAATGTCCATGCGTCCCCCTCAAACGTTCGCAGGTCCTACAGTAACTATTTAACGGTACTAGAAGTTTGCTCGGCAATTGTCACACGTGACAAGAACAAAAAAAGACGGAGAAGATGTTGCGGAGACTGAAGCTCCAAGCGCAGGAAACTTTTTCCCGCTGGATATCCTTGACTTCGATATCTATTGAAATAATAGCGTTCGCATTGCCGCTGGTATTGCACGCGTCTGTTTATAGGAGAACGCGAAATGCAACCCTACACAAATACGAGGATAGAAGTTTTAATCTTTTGCTTCCTAAAAACGATTCGACGCCTCGCGGCACGGGACCTTAATCTTCGAGCTTCTCCCAAGATAGAAACATCCCATGGGCGTTTTCCCCACACGCGCAATGTATTTTTCCCTGTTCTTCCCTTCGTACCACTTACCAGAAAGCGCAAATACGAAAAGAGTACGCCTCGAATACCCGACCTCGAGACAAACCCGGAGCCGAGCCTTTCGAACGGCTAATGCAATCCTCGGTATCTGCGTCGGGGTTCCCGAAGCCTCGGGCCGGATAAACAAAGCGCTGCTCGATTTGCGGCGGAATTTCGCGTTTTGTTTGCTAATTTTCGTCCCGTTTCCACTGTATGTATGTATGTATGAACGTATGTATGTATGTATGTATGTATGTATGTATGTATGTATGTATGTATGTATGTATGTATGTATGTATGTATGTATGTATGTATGTATGTATGTATGTATGTATGTATGTATGTATGTATGTATGTATGTATGTATGTATGTATGTATGTATGTATGTATGTATGTATGTATGTATGTATGTATGTATGTATGTATGTATATTTGTTTCTTTGTTTAACCCTCCTACCTCCTATCCGCAAGTCTCGACGCCGAGCTTTGGTGATTCGCCCACGGTGGGTGTCCCATGCGCATGCGCGCAACGACGTAACCAACACTCAAGAGAAAAAAAAGTCCAGGCGGTCGCTTCGATTTGCATATCGCGTTGTTCCGAACAAGGCCGATCTGCATGCGTGCCACAAAACCTCTCGAAACACACACATTCCGGTAGCTGCAGGAATCCATCTCCATAGTGCGTAAAGTTACCACGCACACCGACACAATGCATTCCCGGATATCTATACGGCGGCAGTTGCAGCGTGGGTCTCCGAAGCATCAGCGAAGAGGAGTTTCGGTCGGGAAACAAAACAAAGACGACACGTAGGCAACAAGATTGAGCCACACAGAGAGATCTCGTTGGCTTTGCCGACTTGAATTATTCATAAAGGATCTCGGATCGCCTCCACGCACGTGCGACTATGGTGTCTTTTCTTTTTCTCTTTCCGCAGGAACCCTCCCGCCGGGTTCAAACCATCGCTTGCTAGCCTCTTCTATTTCGGATCCCGGGCGCCCGCATGCAAAACGTTAGGCCTTATCTTTCTGCCCTCTGTATCTCCCTCTGCAGTCTGTCACCAAAAAGTGAAGCATTGTCCTTTTTTTTTGTTCTTCGTAGTTCTCGTTGTCGTAGGTTATATGCGGTGCAGTTTCGATGTGCTAGCATGATGTAAGTATGGAGGAAACGTTCAGAAAAAAAAGGAAGAAGTACTGGCAGCAAATTTTTGTTGTTGTTGGAAATCCTAGAGTCAGCATTTCGCGGAGGCAACTTGATCTTTGCAAAAAATATGAGCAACAGGTATAGAGGTGTGTGTGTGGGGAGGGGGGGGGGGGGGGCTGCGGAGTGGTTGCATAGGTGGCGCTGTAAAGGTGGGAGCGCTGACGCTCCTGTCGTCGGAAGAAACGGCGTTGAGGTGTGCGCGTCACTGGCAATTCGAAATTCATTCACTCGAAGGACGTCTTCATGCGGGTTGTACTTTGATGATGAAACTTTTGAATGAAGGGTCAATTTTGTTTACGCTGTACTTTAACCAGCGGCTGGGCAAGAGTACGACTTATTAATGCCCTGTGGCGTAGTTCACTGCGCGGTGCTAACTTGCACTGTAAACGGGACGAGACCGTCAAAAGCGTGATGGACAGAAATTGCGCTCATACAAAAAAAAAAAATGACTGTACGTGTTCGCCACATTCTGCCACGGTGGTACAATGGTGTCGGTGCTCGGCTGCTGACCCGAAAGACGCGGGTTCGATCCCAGCCGCGGCGGTTGCATTTCGATGTAGCCGAAACGCTAGACGGCCTAGAATTGGGCAGTGATGCCAGTGCGCGTTAACGAACCCTTAGCAGTCGAAAGTACACGGAGCCCTTCACTACGGCGTCTCATATCCTGAGTGTCTTTGAGACGTTAAACTGCCAGTACCTTGAAGAAGAGAACACCATTTGTCAGAAAGCTGGCTCCAGCGAAACCCAGTGTTGAAGGATTTTATTGCGATGACAGTTATACGGACACTCTCAACGGGTTTTTGCTGTCGCCGTCATGTTCGGTACAAAGTCGAAATCGATAACATGCCCCCGTGCGTTGTATGTTCTATCCGCGGGTAAAAGCGTGCGAGCGGGGGCGACAAACGCGGCCGAAGCAGAGGTGCGTAAGTGATCCACCGCGTCATTGCCACTTACGCATGACTAAGCAAAAAAATAATAAGAAACAATTTTCAATGCGTCGCATTGCTTGTCTTTGGTTCTTCGCTATTCGTTAAAATTTTGCGGTGTGCCATAAAATGGCCTCCTTGTTACGCCACGTCACAAGTCTGCGAAAACTCGCGGCGTTAAAATGAAGTGTGCACAATAAGCCGCACAATACTGTGCTGAACAATATTTTATTGCGATAGCAATTATATGGACAGTCTCAGCTGGAAATTGTCCGTCCCCGTCGCCGTCATTCACCGTATATGTATAAGTATGTATATATATATAGAAAGGCCACAAAGAAAAGTAATTAAGAAATTCTTTCCGACGGGCGGAATCGAACGGGCGACCTCTCGCTTTGCAGCCCGCCGCGTTAGACGTTAGGCCACGACAGCACCGTCTCTCAGCCTGCTAACGGCGAGCTATTTATATACACCATGTAATTCAGCATGCTTTCTTAATGGCCACATAGATGGCGCGACGTGCGCGCGTATTGCACGCTTTAAAGATTGTCGCCCCGCCCCTGCGAACGCCGTTGCTGTTCGCTCTACAGGGCGTCGTCGCTTTCGTGCGCTTATCTCGAGGAAAGGGGCGGCCGGTGGGGTGCTTCGCTTCGCTTGCTGCAGCGGCCGCGTTCGCGAAAGGAGCGCGCTGTTCAAACAGAAATAAGTAACAACTGCGACAATTAGTTCGCGCTCGTCTTGTGTGTAGCTGTTCGTTCGTTTCGTGCGTCCTGCTTTATGTTTGAGCTGTGCGCTTCAAGTGTCGAGCTGTGACGCATTAGTTCGCGCTCGTTCTGTGTGCGTTCTTTTCGTGCGTGCTTTGGGCTCGAGCGACGCGCTGGCAATTTCGAGCTGCTTTCCGTTCTTCGCGTTACATTACAAATTATTGCTATCGCAATCATTGCTTCGCCGTTGCGGCGAAACTGTGACTGTTTTTTTTAATAGCCAGATAGTTAGTGCGTCATTCTGAACGTAATTCAAGAAGACTGCCCGCCAATCACCTCAGCAGCGGCTACTGAAAGCAGCACGCAAGATGGATTCATATGTGTATAATAGATACTTTAAGTTGTAGTATAACGATGTTGACCTGTTTCTACGCGTATCGAACTCTCTGTGAACTCAACGTTGCTGACAGAGAGGTAGAGAGAGAAATAAACATTATTAGGAACAGACACAGTTCTTTGCAGGTGGGCAGCCTTCTTAGTCCAGAAAACCGTGGACACTTATCATCTACCTGGTGAGGTAGATAAAGTTACGGGGCAAACTTGAAGGCAGGCCTTCTCAGTGTGCTCGAGTCCACTTCCTTGGTACAAGCAGCCGCGATCGCTGCAGGCTACCAAATGATAAGCAAGGTGAAGCAAGCTAATCGGAGACTAAAGTGGGAAGCTTTTTTCTTTCCTGGCTCGGCCCAAGTAAAATACTCGACACTTCTGCGCATTCATCAACTCACAGAAGCTGGGATATGGAATAGGGGCGATGCTATTGGTTTTGAAGGAACGGAACGAAATTTCATGAAAAAGAGCGTTCCATCGGACTATAAAACGTTTACTGGTTCCCGCCCGCATTTGTGTCACCAATTACTTAAATTTCAAGCTAGGCAGAAGAAGAAAAATTATGACAGGTTGCTGTAATGTTATAGAGCCCCTGCGGAGCGATAGTCTCCTCTGCAATGCTGGAACGCAAGGCGCGAGAGCGTGGAATAGGCAGCCCGCACCGCGGAGAGCCTACAGTTCGTGCTCATGACACACGAAGGACAGTAATCACAGCAGAATCGTATGACCAATTTTATTACATAATTACATTATTGCTGCGTCGAACAGAAACTTTGCCTCACTCGTTAGTTTCCAGTCTGCAGCCTACAATGACCGCTGAAGAAAGTGGGGGGGGGGGGGCTTCGCCTTTTTAACATTTCTCAGTGCGTGTGTGTGTGGGGGGGTGGGGGGGGGGGGGCTAGCGCCCCCCCCCCCCCCCGGTAGATACGCCTATGCCTTTTCACAATGTCCCTTGCTCTTAATTCCGCTTTGTAAAGAAAACGACGGAAGTGCCACAACAGCCTTCAAAATAAACACGCCCACCGCCGAAGAACACTCCTACAAATTCGCGTAACGCAATAAAAAAGAAAGTTAGAAAGAGAAACACGAGTCTGAAGGAATAACGGTTCAATGAGCACACGAAATAGGCAGACAAGCTCATCTAACGTTCATTCTTGCTTAAAAAGCAAGCGCGCCGTTTAAACATTGGTCCACGCAACTCCTGCCGTTTCGTGCTTAACGTCTCCCCGTGTGCTCTACGCTCATTTTTACTGAACGTGTAGTTGCCTAGTGGGCTTTTTATTTGAGCTTCGAGGCCGCTTTGCAAAGTGCAGGTGAGCCTGACGCTACCTCCACTAATGACCCGGGACTCTCGTTGATTGCTAAACAACGTTCCGTGTGTCGTGCTTCGAATAATCAACTGAAAGCCAACTCTGAAATTGAGGGCGCTCTCGTTTTGAACGACATGGTCCTCACCAGGGTGTCGGAACGAAATGTTTTTCGTTTCGGTTTTAGTTTCGTTCCACCGCAAAAAGTTCCGTTCCGTTTCTGTTCCGGAACGAAAAAAAATATGTTCCGTAACGGTTCGTAACGGTTTTCTTAACGCAAAAATTTGAAGTTAAGGTAATCATAAAAAAAACATTGGATTTGTGATGCAGTTACTTGCCCTCCTTTTTAGAAAGCGGGACAAGGGCGAAACACGCTGTTCAGAGGAGCGGAAGTAACTGTACCACGAATTCCTACCAACCAGCACAAATCAGTATTAATTTCAAAGTCGTACTATTTATTTTCTCAAAAGACGAACATGAATTTGTTTAGTGGGCTCAATGCTTTGTGTCAAGGGAGTGAGCACGATCTCAGAAGCAGCACGTCATTGAGAGTACTCTCTGACGTGCGAGACCGCTGTTCTGATAAAAAGATCGCCAGGCCTACGCGGAACACGCATCCCAGTCACATCGAAAGCTGGAAGAGCGGACTTTGTAGAGCTCGTTGTAGAGTCTCTTGGCGCAACTAATACAAGTAGACATGCAAAGTACACACTACGCCATAAATCATCGCAATTTTTCTGAAGTAACGAAGTTCCGCCAGGCCATTTTTCGTCATTCTTTGGAGAATCGTAGTACCCGCTACACATCTGTAAGACATTATGTGCACTTTGTGCTGTGGCTGATGATGATGAAGAATTATGGCTGAGCAATTTGCAATGGCTGGGAAGCAGAGTTGCGGAATGGGCGCCTCCATTCCATTCCAATTTCATTCCGGGGAATTAGGACTTGCCGCGATTCCATTTCTTTCAATTCCTCGGAATGAAAAAAACTTAGCCCATTCGGACTCTAGGAATGGCCGGGCAGTTCAATTCCATTCCTGCAATTCTTCAACGTAGCAAAAGCATCTTGATAGTTTTATCGAGTTAAGAATGAACGCCCCATAGAACTGATGTCATCAGATGCATTAAGAACTGCAAAAGTACGCAAAACACGTTACCAAGGTCGAGGGATAATAGCTCGGCGGCATATCTCATGCAGTACAACCATCCTACTAATTCCCATAGGGACAGTTCTCCCGCTACCTATAGTTTTTGCATGGTGAGCATGTTCGAACTAATGGTGGTGGTTTAATATTGTTTAAGCTTAAATGTGTTAATGCTAAAATGACGACATAGCGTATTTTAATGCTGACAAAAGTAGTATTCAAGAAAACTACGCAGCTTTGTCACACGTCTAGAGCGGTCGTGAATATCGAGAAACTAAGATTTGGTTCATGGGGAACAAAATCCTGTAGATCTGCTGATATTAGTTGGAACAGTGCACCGCTCGGGCACCTTGTGCCTTTGCATCGAATACGGAACACTGGGCCGCACTGCTCGTCAGCACTCACGCTTGTCAAACGCGCCTCGCAAGCATGGATGGGGTGAGGAGAACTTTCTGTGCTAGCCTGTGCGCAGGTATGCAATGCCTTCCTTGTAGCAAAGGTTATTTACATGTGTGAGGTACTAAACTGCTCGTGAGATAAAGATCAGGCTGTGCGTAGAGTATTCGCCACTTTCGTGTGGGGGTATGAATGTGAACCAGCGCGCAGGGGTAATTTGTTTCTGCCTTCGATATCTGCTGGGATAATGCATTTGTTTGTACACTAACTTATGCATCGGTTTGTAGCAGGCGCGTTGCTTATAAATGTACCGTGCTTATAATCAGCCAAGCCGTTTTAGCAATGCTGCTTTATTGTTAATTTCGAGGCTCTGACTTACTAATGTTTGAAGTTTCAAAACGGCACGTAGACCAAAACGTGCTCTATTTTCGGAAAAAGACGTAATTCCATTCCCATTCCATTCCTTCAAGCGTTGTCCCCATTTCGTTCCCGGGGTCGCGAAAATGTGGAATAATTGCGGAGTCATTCCAATTCTGGTGGGACAATTCCGCAACACTGGCGGCAAGCATTAAACTACACACTCTTTGCGCTATTAGCATTGTGTGATGACTGGTTGTTATTTTACTCCTCTGCCACGTTATATTACATATGTTAACACGATTCACTGCCCGACATGACGCCTGTATAGAGTATTTTTCCGAAGGAGTTACAAGCACCAGCGTGGCACTGTGGTCCAAGACCCTACTGCCACGCAGAGGGCGCGGGTTAAACTCCCATCCGACCCTAGAAATTTGTTTCTTATTCAATTTTTTCTTATATCACGCGATAGTGGTCATGGACACCGACGGCGGCGGACAATTATAGCGCCAAAATCAGCGGGTGTGGTCTCATAACATCTTTAAAGGAGCACTGACATCAAATTTACGCATGTCAAGATTTTTGCATCCACGAGTAGTTATCTACCCCCTAGTAGCGATTCGTGACCGAAAGTGCAACTGAGGGACGAATAACTATCTGTTTTATTGATTTTTATCACCGGTATCTAGCACGATTCAAAACTGCCTGCAGGCCCGCCATTTCTTAGCGCTGGCAGCGCTCCCTCGCGGTCAATTCCAGACCGCGCCCCAGTTTACCACTTGTCCACAGAAAGAAGTGACGTGAGGATCAGCTGCTCAGCTAACATTTCGTCTGCTATAGGCGCGCACGTTCAGTCATGCCTTGTCACCAGCATCGCCGTCGTCGCCTTCAAAAGTATCGACTAGTGTTGAATACGGCATTCTGGAACTTAGAATCACCGCGATACGTTACCTCGCGAATCATTTTCGCTTCGACCCTTTGCAAAACAGCGATTCGAAAATGGATGCTGTTCCAAGCAGCAACGAGGAGGTGCCCGGGGACGCACGCTTGGGCCATACTCGCTGGTGTGTCTCAATTAGCTATATCAGAGAATTTTAGCGTGCACGGCATTCCGGTATACGCAAAGGGGTCTATGTAATATCGGCATAGCGAATGCACACCAGCGGAAAAATAGAATACGATAGGTTTCTACAATAACAATTCTGTGCTTGCCAGGTTCGTTTTTGCACCGCCAAATGGCCCCACTTATCCGGCCTCTCACGGTTGCGGCTGCAGTAACCCGATATTACGCTAGCGCAAGGAAGTCCACGGACGAACTAACATTCACTAATAACGCTACATACGTGTTACTTGTTAGCGATGATATTTATCTATAGGCTGCTCCACTTCGATAGCTTGTGGTCGTGTTGGTGTGTACCGTACGTATAATGAAACGCCGCGCACTTTACGCTTTTTCCGCGCCTCGACGAGCCGGTCCGTACTACGCAGTGGTTCCCCGACATGCTGGCACGTAGTCGCTCCGATTGATCGCACTCGCGCTGAGGATCACACGACAAATCAGTCGATACGACACGATGAATCGCAGGCACGGACCGGGACAGCGAGGAGAGCCACTGGCTGGGAGTTAGAGCCGGTGAGAGCGTCGCCTGGCGTCGGCGGCACAATAAATACACTCAGATCGTCGACGTCATTGTTACTAGCGCATCGTCACTCAGGATGGTATGGTCGGAATTAGAGGTGTGCACGGGCTCCGGGTAGCCCGAAAGACTGAGCCCGACCCGCCCGCGGGCCGGGCTCGGGCGGGCCGACGCATTTTCACCTCGGGCCCGGGCCGGGTTCGGGCTACTTGCACTTTTATCGGGCCGGACTCGGGCCCGGCGCAAAGCCCGACTCAAGCCCGAAATATAGGGAATGAGCGGGAATTGTTTTCCAGCACGCATGCAGCACCTTTTCCGCGACCGCCCTTTACCGCTTTTCCTTTCCATTCGCTACTTTAAACAAAAGGGGAGCAGGTAAAGCACTGCCTCTGTTGCACTCCGACAAACAGAGAAGTAACACCACCGAGCTAGTGATGGTGCCACGCTACTGTTCGCGTTAGATATGAGTGAAAATGCACGCGACAGCGACCCTACGTAGATCGCCTTTGTGCAAGCTGACGCTTGCATGGGCATACCCCATACACGTGACGGCTTTGGCGAGCGAACTCCATTGTTGCTGGCATGAGGCCGTCTACTTGTAATTTGTAAATCTGTGTAATAGAGACTGTTCGTCGTGTGTCGTTTGATCATATTCGATATACTCAATAAAATGCCAAATTGCCGGAAAACGATGTTTTGTTTTCGCAGCGAACCTTCAAAAAGCCGGGCCGGGCCGGGCCCGGGATTGTGTTTTCGTACGTCGGGCCGGGCGGGGCGGGCTCGCAGCCCTTTGCCGTCGGGCTCGGGCGGGCCTTCGAGAAAGTCAGTGGGCCCGGGCCGGGCTCGGGCTCGGAAATACGGCCCGTGCACAGCTCTAGTCGGAATGTATCACACCTGTTACGTAGCACTAGTGTCGTTGTCGCAGCGTGATCAATCTTCCGTTGAGCTTTCGCACGCTGTTTGCCCTCGAAATAAAATTACTTCCCCGCGACGGACGCCATTCAAATTTGGCCAAGGAGACCTATGCATACCGAGCAATCGAATGAAGGGCACATCTCGACTTTGAAATTTGATGTCAGTGCTCCTTTAACTGTAACAAACTTCAGCGCCGACAACGCCCGCTTCACTTTAGCCTTCGTGACAGGCGCGCAAAAGACCACTTGCGTTAATATAAATATCTCTGGTTGCCACTGTTGTCGTTTTTCGCACGATTTGTACGTATATTTGCTTTGGAATTCCTGCCTGATGTACGCACTAATGCTGTATTCAGAGATATGCTCACATTGCATGTGGTTAGTTGTTCCGGATTGCGAAGTTTTCTCGTGAACCGAAAAACGATTGAAAAAATTTCGGTTTCGCTCCGGAACGAAATAATCGATAAAGTTTCGGTTACGTTTTCGTTCCGGTCAAAAATATCGTTTTTTTCGTTTTTCGTTTTTGGTTTTCGTTCCGTTCCGACACTCTGGTCCTCACTGATGCGCGCAGGGGTGCGTATCAGCCTGATTTGAATGCGGAAAAACGGAGGGCTATGCAGTCGCTCTTCCTCTATCGTTTGTTTGTAACTGGTCACGCTGGATCGGCCTTTCATGATACCGAGTAAGAATTTTTAAAAAAATGGGCCAGCTACGTACTAGTGTTGCGAAGACTGAGGAAAGAGCGGAGCTGGTGGCCTTTCCTTGCATGTCTGTGACCTCCAACTCGCCCTCCTCCTTCACTCGCCTCCGCTAAACTATGATATACCCTCCCTACTCTTTTCCCTCCTCCCCACCCTCACATTACACATCATTCTATATTTCCGTTCACACCCCTTTGCTATGCAATACTATGCGCGGCTGTGCTTTACCCTTTTCCCTCTCCTTGACTCTCTTATCACTTCTTCTCACCCTCACTTCCCTTTCTCACGCCCTTGATATGTACACTATACATCGCTATGCAGTGCTTTACCCTATCCCCCTCCTTTTTACCATCCTCCTCACTTTCACTTATCTGTCCCACCCCTTGCTGTACTATAGTATGCGTGGCTATGCTGTGCTATACCCTCTCCCATCCTTTTATCCCTGCTCCTCACCCTCACAACTTTCCCAGCCATTGCTATGCTGTCCCGTACATGGCTGTGGTGTGCTTTATTACCCTCTCCCATCCTCCTTTCCATCCTCCTCCCCCTCACTTCGCTTTCCCACTAACTTGCTATACTATACTATGCTTTACTAAACATTGTCTCTCATCGACCTCTCCTACTGGCGCATTGCATATCTATGCTCGGCTTTCCTCCTCTCTTAGCTTCGCTCTCTCCTGCTTCGACAGTTTTTCGCGGTCGACAAACGGCGCTACTTCAAGGTTAAGCATCTCCGCTGTTCAAAGAAAATCGTTGAACAGCGAATGACGTCATCCACAACACCTAGGCTGTTCGCGATTCTGTATGCCATAAAATTTATAAACTCTGCAGCAGATGCGATAAAATGGGTAGACTTCAGGGATTCACAGGCGGCGTTAACATCCCTGTGCAGCGCAAACACGACAGTAATCATACGAAACACTTAAAAAGCTCGCATAGGCAAGCCAGGTGAAACACGAAATAAAATTCAACTGGATACCTGGACATTGTAACATTCCTGGCAATGCAGCTGCCGATGAAGCGGTATGACAAGCGCATCGCAAATATTTTATGGTTTCGCCACCAATATAAAAAACTGAATTGGGCAGCATCATGAAAGCAACATCTTTCCAAATCTCTAAAGATACTTGATTTGGCCAAAGTTTGATGAGCTGCGATTTATACCGTACATACCATTACCATACTGACCATTTACACCATACTGACCATTTTGACTGAAGTTAAAATTACGCTAACTTTTGACAGAACTATGGGAACACTTATTCAGCGGTTAAGGCTAGGCTCTGCCTACACAAAACAGTTTTTATGCAGAATTGGCAGAACTGAGACTCCCGAAGGCGAATATGCATTTGTAGACGAAGATATATGCCCCCTCCTTCAAGACAGCCCACATTATGGCCCACTGGGACACCGTTTAAAATCGGGGCTAATGGCATTAGAGCGCTCGCCTTTCAGTGTAAAGAAACTTCTAGGCTTGTAGCCAACCAGAGCCTCACAGACTTGCGCATTAGAAGCGTTAAAGCACTTTCCTGAATACAACGGCATTTCTGACAATTATCAAGGCACATATGTTCCTATTACGTTAAGTTCATTGGATTAAGTCACTTGTCATATGTAGATCTCCTACTTAATATGTGCATGACCTGATGTCTATTATGTGTTGACTTTTATGTCGTCCATACATGCGGATTCATCCCTGTGATGACCAGAGGCATATTGTGAGAGACATTACTAACTGCATTTCAGACATTTTCTTTTGCGTTATCATGGTGTTTTTTGATGGGCGTGTTTGTGTTTTTTTACATATGTGTTTGTGCGTTTTTTTCCATGTACTGCTGTTTATAAGTTTATCTGTTGTTTTGTATATTTGATACATTTGAAGGCTAAGGAGTAGCCGGTGACTTATTTGTGCACCAACATCCGCTTTACGTCATATCAATAAAATTAAAAAAATTAAGCCGGTTCCACACCTGTGAAATCTGAGTAAGCAGCGGAGCAGGCAAGCAAGCGCCAGCACCTGCCGAATGCAGATTGAGTTCTTCGTTCATAATTCGTCATCATCGTTTCTTCTTTTTTTCTTTCTTTCCTCTTTCTCTATCTATTTCTACATCTTTTTCTTCTTTTAGCCCTTCCTATATCGACTTCTCTCCTCCTTTCTCTCCTCCTAGCCCTCACATAACTCCTGCTCACCCTCACTTTTTCACCTTTTCCTATACTTTACTGTGCATGGGTATGTTTACACTGTCACCTTCTCATTTTCATTCTCACCCTAACATCAGTCCTCCTCACCCTAACTTCCCTTTCCCAACCCTTTGCTAAAGCATACTCAACAAGGCTATACCATGCGTTACCCTCTCCCCTCCCCCTTTCTCTGCCCCTTCAGCCTCACATCACTCCTCCTCACTTCCCTTTCCCACCACCGCATGTCTACGCATGGCTATGCCGTGCTAGGAGCTGCTTGGAACATACGCGCTCTCTGTGGCACATACCCGCCGAGTTTTCTGCCTACGACACAGGCATTACTCCGAGGTTTAACATCTCCGCTGTCGCTGGAATGAAAGTCAACAGAACGAACGTTTCTAGAACGTTCTAGAAACGTTGAACAGAACCGCGGCGTGCCTGCCGTTCACCTGTGAGAGACAGTCGTGCTAGCAATTTCCGCTCAAACCCTAAGCACTTGTCCTGAGATATTGTAAATACTGGGCATATTAAGAGTAAAGGTTCGTGATTGCTACCTAAAGCAGTGCGTTTAGCTGAGAAGTGATGTCAATATACCAGAACGATCAAGTTTTACCACCTCAAACCAGCGACACAAACGTGTGTTTGTATGGTAAGGTCGACTGTCTGAAACACTGGACAGTGTCCGTGTGTCAGCGGTGTCAGCACTATTTGGTGAATTTTTATTATCGTTTTTAGAAAAGGTTTGAAATTGTAGGTGCCAGGACATCACACCATCACACTGCTCTCCCATGGTGGGGTTCATATGGTACTCTAAGTCGCTCACCGTTTGTTCAGGACACATCTGGGAGGGACAGCGGTGGCACTGGGCGGAGCTTGTACTGGGGCTCTTCGATTTTCGGACTTCTGGCAGTTCTCTGGCAGCCAGAGATCGTCAGAGGGTCAGCCAGCTAGTTCCGGTCGGGACAGAAAGTAGCGTCTTGGTCACGTGTGTGGGAAGCCCGAGACAACCCGAAGCTGCCCCAAGATTACAAAATCGAACGCTGGGACAGCCAGCGTAAACATAAACAAACGCTACCGCCGTGGCAGCAAACGAAACTTTGCGCCGCGTGCGCGTTGGTTTTTCTGCATTGCCCGCTTGAAAATATGTGGCTAGGTTCGCTGAAGAGCTGAAGCGATATTCTCGAGCATACGGATTTGGGATACGATCACGTACGTTCGCAAAATCGTGCGCAACTCGCACCGTCCGCGAACAAAACAGCTAGCTGGCGCACGGCGCCACGAAAGCGATGCAAGGTGAGCTACCACGCCGCTAACGGCTTAACCAGCTCACGTCTGCTTAGTACGTGTAACAGTCGCTGCACAACACGACGCGAAAATCTCGCGAGAGTGATCGTGTCCCCAAAAGAGCTCGAGGATCGATCGCGTACTACGTCGCACACACGCGTTGACCAGCTTGCGTTTTGTCATAACTTGAGACACGCGGCGGTATGGGTACCACGAGTGTGCGTTATATCTAAAATAAACTTCCGTGTGACGCGTCTTCGACTCGCTTTGGCAGATGTTGCCTGAGCCTCTTTACCAGTCCTAAGTGGCACTCCAAAAAACTCATGTACTAGCTCAGCTTTTATTTCAGCTACAGGGGCGTAGCCAAGGGGGGGGGGGGGGGGGTTCAACCCCCCCCCCCCGAAATTTTTAGTTTTGCTTGCGTATATATACACGCACACATGCAAACGCACGCACGAACATGCACAAAGTATGGTTGACCCCCCCCCCCCCCGAAAAAAATTTCTGGCTTCGCCCCTGTTCAGCTACTAGGTGATAACCGCGTACATACTGCATGGAATTATTACTAAGAAGTGGAAAAAGACAAAGCCGACGATGAAATAAACAACAAAAGGATGTATACATTTCTGAATTCATCTTCGTTTTTTCACATCGACGCGTAGCATAACATAATACCATATACCTCGTATACTGGCCCGTAGATCGAAGTACGCTCGCACGCCGTTCGCGACCAACGAGGATCACACAAAAAACAATGTCGCGATCGCATTTATTCGATCAGTGCATTTTATCAACATCGAAGACCTAGTTGAAATAGTTAAGTTCTGACGGGGTTCACGCACGCAAACATACGACGGAGCGAAATAGCTAGTTCGATCACAATCGTCTCAGCTAAATGCACATAAAGCACACACGATACCCACAATCGAATACTACTACGAAAAAATAAACTCGAAAGGGGTCTCCATGCGTTCGTACGAACGTGTACATAACTTTTGGGACATGTGCACGATGCAGTTAGAATGGTTAGAACGCGACAGTTCGCCGCGTTGTTCACGGAAGGAAACTTCACGGGACACATAAGAAAAGCACTAAACATTAGCTCCAAATGCTCGCCGCCACTCGTAATCGCGCCATCTCGCATGGCGGAACAGCGCCGAGCGGCCCGAGCGGAAGGACAAGCAAAGGTGTAGTCCGCAAGCGCCCGCATTGCAATCCGTCGAGTCCTCACAAAGATGGCGGCGAGCGCGTATCGTCTCTTTTCGGCGTCTGCTAGCCCGAAACCTTCCAGAGAGCTTCCACGACTAAATTGTCCTGGAAGGTTCTGGCGACCCGCGGGGAGCCCGAGGGTCGCCAGAACCATCCAACCCGAGAAAAACGAACGCCAACCCGAAGTGCACCGCGGGGGGGTCGGAGCAACCCGAGAAAAACGAGCGCGCTCTGGCTGGCTCTGGCAGCCCGCGGGTAGCCAGAAGTGGAAAATCGAAGAGCCCCACTGATTGACCAGCGAAGCTGGTGGTGTTCCGAAAAATCCTCCTCAGCGACAGCTGGCGCGCACCAACGAAATAATAAATAAAACAAATCAATTTTCTTTCCGGGACTAGTGTTTAAATCGGGTCCCCCCGGTCCCAGAGCGAGCGCCTTGACAACTGGGCCACGCGCCATTGCTTGCCCAAAGGGAACGCGTACGAATTCGTTCTACCGAAGATTCAAAAGAAAGAAAACATTGGGAAGCAGGAGGCTTGCTATGGGCGCTTCATCGAAATATTTCGTTTTGGCAGACCAAAAGCGATCTGCTGGACAACGCATGGTCGATATCAGGAATGGCATGTTTCAGAAAAATTCCGAATTCGAGAAAATTGAATTGCTAACCCGCGTTTCCGTGATCGCGTGATGGTCCTTTCGTTGAGCCGTTCTAGAGCCTGACGAACGCTGGAAAAAAATTTGAAAGACAAAATGCCGATTGAGCCCGGAAACAGCGTTCGAGGAGGATCGCTACCTGTAAAGAAACTGAACGCTTACGTTAGGAGGAAGCATAGCGCAGTGGAGAGAAAGAAAGAAAGAAAGAAAGAAAGAAAGAAAGAAAGAAAGAAAGAAAGAAGGAAAGAAGGAAAGCAAGAAGGAAAGAAAGAACGAAAGAAAGAAAGAGAAAGGAGGTGAGTCACGCCCAAGACAAGCTTCGCTTCCCCCTATTTCGCGGATAGCAGAAGGGCTCCCGAATTTTGATGCCACACCACGTGACATAACGAAAACCTTAACAGCTCCTATTAAAAAAACAAGAAAGGACGGGACAGAGGAAGAGAAACCACGAGACAAGCGCTGACCATCAACCATGTCGCAACCTTTGCTGAAATTTGGCAGAAAGTTTAACTTTTCGACTGAAAATCAGCGGCACGAACACGTGTCTGCGTGAGAAAATAACGTACCTGAATTACGCGAAAGGCGCTTGACGTAACAGTAGAAACAGCGCTAAAAAACGGGACGAAGAAAGGACACAAGCCACGGCGCTGCCCAAATGCGTACCCTACTGCGCTTGACGTCACGGAAGCGAGGAAATGCGATTGGATAGTGCACCTATGCAAATGTTCTCTGGGTGGGGAAGCGACGGCTGTGGGCGGAGCTTACATTCATTCTAAGGTTGTAAGCGACTTTAGTGGACTTATCCACTAGTCCGTTTGGAACGTGCCTTGCTAGAGCCGCTTTTACTTAGATTTAGGGGCACGTTAAAGAACCGCAGATGGTCATAAATTTTTCGGAGCGATACACTACGGCGTCCCTCATAATCACATTGTTGTTTTGCGACGTGAAAACCCAACTATTATTATTATTATTATTATTATTATTATTATTATTATTATTATTATTATTATTATTATTATTATTATTATTATTATTATTATTATTATTATGACATGTCCACTTGTTTAAGTGGACATGTATTCATCACACTGCCCAGCGGAAAACCATTGTACCCGCTAAACACCTGTAAGTCCTTATGTGCACATTGTTGATGCTGTGCCTGATGACGATGAAGAATAACGGCAGAGCCCTTTGTAATGGGTTGGAGGCATTCAACAACGCACTCGTTGCGCAATTCGCATTGTGTGACGCCTGGGTACAGAATTCGCGTTGTGTGAGGCCTGGCTGTTATTACTCTTCTAGCGCGCTACGTTACGTATGTTAATGTGGTTCCTTCCCTACATGAGGCCTCTACAGGGTCTTTTTGAAACGCAGTTTCAAGCACCGCCATGGCTCTGAGGTAGAATACTGAGCTCCCACGCAGAAGGCCCAGGTTCGAACCTCGTTTCATTGTGGATAATTTTTTTATTTCGCGCGATACCGGTTACGGACGCTGGCAACGGCGGTGGCGGCGGCGGGGGACAACTACGGCGCCAAAAACGACCCTTGTTGTGATCTCATAACAGCTTTCGCTGTAAAACGAAAACAACTAACTGTATGCTCGACTTTCCAGCCACCTAAAAACAAGACCAAAACAGGATGAAGGCAGCAAGCAAACAACTGCAGGGGAAAAAAAGACATAAAGACCTCTGGGGCATGCGTAGAACCTTGATTAATACGAAGGCGAATGCCTACTCGGACCCATGGCGATTTGAATTGAAGCTGTGAATCCCGCGACGACGTATGCGCGCCGTGCAGTAGAGTTTTCGAAATGCGACAGCAGCGCAAGAAACCACAGCCTAGCGAGCAGAAGCAGCCAAACTGGGCCTGGTCACGACAAGAAACGATCGCGACTTGCGCGTCTTCAACTCGCGGAGACATTGCATGCCCTGGAGGGTCATCGACGCAGGATGAGTGTGTGGACCCCGCGTCTCGCCCTCGTTCAGTCTCTACTGAGCTACTGCTCACGCGAATGTCGAAAAGGCTAGGTCGACGAAGTAGACGCGCCGCTCGCGCACTTGCAATACTATTTGGACCATCCTTTTAGGGGCGAAGCTCCTTAAGGCGGCACCCGTTCGTCCCTCGCAGTCGTAGTAGTCGTAGTGCGTAACCAGTCGTAACGCTAGTACCAGACCTTGACCTCCAAGCTGGTGCCGGTGGGAGATTTTTCCTGTGCGTTGTTGAACAATAAAAAATTCGCAGCGTGCGCGTTAACTAAAAGCCGAATTCTTCTGTCTCTCATTCCCCATTAGCAGCCATTGGCATGTTCCAGTAGGAAACGTTAGTAGAAGTAGAAGTGTAAGTGTTAGCTAAAAGCCGACTTCTTCTGTCTCTCATTCCCATTAGCAGCCATTGTTTACCTCCAAGGTAGTGCCTGGTGAGATTTCTCCTGTGCGTGATTAAACAATAAAACTTTTGTTCAAAACGCCGTTGATTGATGAAATAAACCAACGAAATACGCCAGATGTTTTCTAAAAGCAAAACGATAGAACGCCAGATGTTTCTAAAGCAAAACCAAAAGACGCCAGCTGCTTAGCGAAAGACGCCAGAAGTTTTCTAAAGCAATGGTTTTCTAAAGAATGAAAATTCACAGCGTACATGTAAAATTAAAGTGCGCTGCAAGTCGTCATAACTCTCATCGAACCTTTAGTATAAACGCGCCCGATCTCACGTCGGTGATCATGTACTGGGCAGAATTCACGGAAGATTCACGGTTTACCGATGAACCTCCGCAGCTTCGCCCACTCATCATCATTCACTCCGTAGATATGCTGTGATTGTTTTTTTTTTGCATCGCACATCTGAAGTCTTTTTCGACATCTATGGGTGATTTCTCGGGGCGATTCTAATGCATCGTAGCGGCTTCCTCAAAATACTACGGCAACTTCGCCCTAGTGGTGCCAAGCGTTTCTTGTTTCTCTTTCTTTTCTTTCGTTCACTTTCTCCCTGTTTCCTGTATCTGTTTTTTTTATCACCTGTTGCATTCTCTTTCTTTCTTGCTGTTTCTCTATCTATTTCTTTCTCGTTCTCACTCTTTCTATTTTTATTTCTATTCCTTCCCTTTCTTTCTCTCTCTCTCTTTCCTTGCTTCTCCTTATGTCTCTCTTTATGTCTCACTTCCTTTTTCTTTCTGAGGTTTAGCTCTCTGTTTTTTCTATCTTTTTTCCGTGCCTGTTTCTATCTCTTTCTATGTCTTTCTCTGCCTTTCTATCTCTCAGCTTCTCTCTCTGTCTTTATTTGTTTCTCTTTCTTTCTCTTTTTGTCTTGCTCTCTTTTTTTTCTATTTATTTCTCTCTCCCTCTTCTTTCTTCCTGTCTTTTGCTATGTTTTTCTGTCTCTTTATCTTTTTATATTTTTATTCCCTTTATTTCTCTGTATTTTTCTCTTTCTCTTTCTTTCGCCCTATTATCTATCTCCTTCCATCTATCTCTTTTTGTCCATCTCTTTTCTGACGTGTTCTTTTTCGTTTAACACTCGCCCCCAGGCCCGTAGCCAGGAATTTTTTTCGGGGGTGGGAGCCCACTTGCTGAAAGCCTTGACTATTTGAGAAAAACGCCTATTTTCACTATTTATTTTCGGTAAAACACCGTGTATCATAAAAATTTTGGGGGGCGCCCGCCCCCCCCCCCCCCCCCCCTGGCTACGGGCCTGCTCGCACCTGCTGTACACGGTAGTGGGGCTTGCCCAGTTCCTGTGGCGCATGCGCACTTGAGGAGTTTTCTGGTGACACCGCACAAACTACGGGTAGCTACAACACCGTCGTTGTTAAAACATATTTTTAGCATGTAACACTCTCGTCTCAAATCGTAAGGCGTAAGTCGTGTGCCACGTTTGTCATTTCATATTACTCTAGACTTTTGAGCATTACATGGAAACCATCCACTTGATGTGATATGTTAGACAATACATTTTTAAAGAACATTGCACAATCACAGATTTTGAACAAGTTCGACGCAATGCACCGGCGTAACGTAAGGCACAGCAGTTGATAAAAATGTATATTTCGAGAGACGGGCTGAGCATGGACAAGCGGCGGTTTGCAATCTCTGCAGAGGGAACTCCCTCGTGTAAGCATATGCATTCGTGTCCTTTACGAAAGTTCCCTGCTGCATTGAATACGTTTGCTCGCCTTAATTCAAGCACTCATTCACATAGGCAATAAGAGCAATCTCTATCGTTGCAATGAGAACCAGTCCAGACACGATGCGTAACTGTAACGGTAACTATAAGAGACACGTCCACAGCTTGCTAGTTTTGTTGAGGATATAACGCGCATAGGGCCCATTTCTCGCGTTTTCGAATATGATAAGCTGCCGCCTGTCTTTAACGATTCTTTTCATGCTATTTTTTGTTTCCTAACTAGACCCCCACGATACTGCCGTCTTCTTATTGCCGTGATCGGCAAGTCAGAACTGTGGATCATAATTAGTGAATGGATTCGCCTGAAATGAAACGTTGCGGGAGAACAAACCGAGGAGAGCCCAGACTTCACGAGTATAAGCCATTTAACTACTAATAAGAAGGAGCGTATGGTCATACATTTCGCACAGACTCGCCAGCTCAGCACACGAAGTATCGATGGATCGTTGGAAGAGTGAAATAGAGAGATCAAATAATTAACGACAGAAATAAAGGCAAGGAGAAACGGAACTGGCAACGGATCGAGAACTTATACTCCGGTGGATGTTCACGAAAGAGTGAGATCAGGAAAGGAAGAAATAAAGAAAGAAAGAAGGAAAGCAAGAAAGAAATGTAGTGATGGAGAAAGGAAGGTAGAAAGAAAGAACGAACGAAGTAGCAACGTGAGTAAGCTGGTGGCTGAGTCTATAACAAACGCAGTTAATTGAGTCGGAAGAACACTTGCGCCCGCAGCTTCTAGAATAAAGAAACGAAACTGTGAAAGAAACGGGTCTTTCTTGAGTGCTCGTTGGAAAAAAATGGAAGACAAGCAGGATCTGGCTGGGAACAAAGGGTCTTCGGAACTTTCGCGGATCGCCCTTGGTGGCGCTTAGCGATTCCCCCCCCCCCTTTTTTTTTCTTGCACACAAGGAGAAGAAAAGTTTCGCTGGTGGCTTTGTTTTGCTTTAATTGGGGGCCGGTGGTTGAGCGTCGTCGTCGAGGCTTATCAAATTACCCGCAAATCTCTGCCGCCCCGCTTAATATCGTTATACCTTCAACTGCAGCCGCACGAGGGGCGCTCAGGAAGCACCCGGAAGCATCGGCAACAGAATCCCGGAACGCGTGAACAGCGGCAGGTTGCTGCTTTTTTTTTCTGCGTGCCTGCTATGACATAAGCGAGCAACACGGAAGTGTGCGACTTTACGTTTAACGGGATGCGGTGCTTATCGTTCATCCATAGAAGTCTTCTTTGGGAACATATCCAAACAGCGGAACAAAAATATTAGCATCGTCGTTTCTCTGGTGTGTGTGTGTGTGTGTGTGTGTGTGTGTGTGTGTGTGTGTGTGTGTGTGTGTGTGTGTGTGTGTGTGTGTGTGTGTGTGTGTGTGTGTGTGTGTGTGTGTGTGTGTGTGTGTGTGTGTGTGTGTGTGTGTGTGTGTGTGTGTGTGTGTGAACTATCTTCACCAATCCTATCCCTTCTATATATACATATAGTTCTAAATTTTTGTCATGGTTTTCTCACAACTCGCACAGGTGCTTGATAGGGTGGCTCTAAAGATAGCAAACATTTTCACTCGGTACTCGTGTGGCGAAATAAATTGGAGGTGAATTTAGTCCTTGACTTAGGTGCCTGGTAGCGGCACTCGCACCTCGGTCTTCGTGTGCCCTAGCATACTTCCTCGTTCACCTTTGTGTTTTGACGTGCTGCCGAAGCGTATCTCAGAGGCCACGTAGAGTGAAGCACGTGGTTGAAATCTGCTCCGCCAGGTGCCGCAACGATCCCAGCTGTTCGCAAGAAAACCGCTTGCTCTTTCAATGAACTCAATAAATTCATTTTGATCAATTATCCTGAAAGTCAATCTCTCGTGGTCGAGTGGAGATCACATGAATGAGCAGACGGATTGTATTAACGACAATTGTTTAATAGATTAGGCAATAAGGCTACGTAGACTGCACAGTGTCCCACGTGAAAATTTCTCCAATCACGTGATGCGATGCACGTAGCACAATGTCCTTGTGATTGCGCCCACTAACAAAAAGATATATACGACTCCTATCATAAGAATAAACTTATGCTCTAACATCATATGTATCCAATATAACTCTTGGCAGATTGGTTCTAAAAATTTATTTTTAAATTCGCAGTCTTTCACTCGACGAAGCTCTTTCGTAGTAAACATTTGTTTTTGTTCAGCGCCGCCGTTAATTTGGAACCTCAATCATCTCCTTGGAAATCAAAGAGCGGCGCAACTATCTACGCGCCGCATTTAGCGTTTGCATGATAAAAATGGTGTGCATTGCAATTTTAAAACCTCCATTCTCGAAAGTATTATGCAACATAATAGCAAAAGACGAAGCGATTAAATTGCCAAGAATCATTCAGTGTAATTGGTGCATTTTAAGCTCCTATAGCGCGAGAAATAGCAAACAAGCAGTTGCCATTTACGAAGGGCTCGGCATTTATTGACATGCCCCACAGCCATGTCACAGGTATTACTGGTTAAAGCAACGAAAACAAAAGGCGTCATCTTGCTTTTTTCAGAGTTATGGTGACATTAGGAGTAACGGTGCAGTATTGTATTACAGTGGATCGAGTCATGGTGCGCCCAGGTAATGTGGTGTTTTAGCTCAGGCCAGATTTATAGCCACATTACGAGTTAATGTGGAGTATTGGGTTACGGAGGACTTGCAGTCACATCAATGGGTAATGTAATGTTTTGGCTTACGCACGACTTACCGTCACATTATCATATCGCCTTCATTTCATTCAACGTTTTGCGCAGTTTTCTTATCTGAAATGTGTATGACGAACGATCGCAAGGTGCCACCTCGAAGTGCGTAAGTTTCGCCAACATGCGGAAGGGAAAGCAAAGGACAATTCCCAGTACGCGCTGTCTCTACTACAGCGGGAAGTGCTTAGATATCGGCGTGTATTGTAACACATTGTTATAGCTCGACTCATATCCTAAGGACTGCTGTTCGAATGCCGATATCTCATGAAACCAGTGCGCGAAGGAGGACATTTTTTCTTTGTACACACCGACATTCGAGAGGCTTTCTCTCGACATTCCAGTGCAGCCGGTCAGAAGAGGACTTGGACGGTTGCACCCCCCCCCCCCCCGTCTACCTTTGTTTCTGACGTTTGCCGTCATATATTTTGCCGTTGCAATCGGCTACACACCGGAAGCAGATCGGTTGGCAGCTGGGTCGTAATATATTGCACTACAGTTGTCGCACTTGCACTACACGGGATATTTGTTGGGCGCTCCCACCAAGCGCCCACTCACATGGAGAGACGCTGTTGCTCTTGCTGGCCCTCAAAAATAAAACGAAGCAGAAAGTACAATGTCTGGGTCGAACATAATTCTTCGATTACGCGACACTCTGCAGCTTTATTTCTGTTTTTTCTTGCCGGAGGTGGGGTTGGCGCGGTGGTGGAATCGAAAATAGCCCTTCCGAGTACACTAGCAAACATGGCGTGTGGTTTTTTCGTGGTGCCCTTGTTTGTACTGTTTGAGAGGGCACTGCTCAAAAGAGGAGTGGACGTGAGCTGTGTGTCCAAATAGCAGACGAAAGGAAGGTTTCTGTGTGCACCACTGTATAGATTGTATCAGACGAACAAGAGAGGAACACCTTTTGTGTAGATTGTGTTTCGTCGAGACCAGGTCATTGTTTTCATCTCACCGGCGGCTTAAAGTTTGTGGATCGAATTCTCCGTCGACACGACGGATATATCGCTCACCGTTCTTGCAGGAGAGAGTCGCGCCTTTGAAGATTCTCCGAGAGGAAGTCACTATATGTGTTTGAATTAGTTGAATGAATTGAAGCACTACATTCAGTTTTGCTTGCAAGTATTGTGAAGTAGTCGTTCCGGCCCCCGTCAAAAGACCTTGCGAGCCAAGGAAGTCGAAATCACTGACGTCGATCAATGGTATCACCCAGGAAAACATGGAAAAATCTTCTCGCATGTCCCCCCTCCGACATATCAGCCTGCAACAAGACGGCGAGACGGGCTAGCTTGGTGAACATTCATGTTTGAATCAAAAGCTTTTTTAAGCGCACCAAAAACGAGGACATACGCTGTCCTGTCAAATTCTTAGTTGTTATGTCCTCGTTTTTGGTGCGCCTAAAACGGCTTTTCATTTCAACATGAATATAAGACTGAAATGTTTAATCGCTGTTCGTATGATTACGCATGCAAGAGCTGTGGGAATAGCCGCAGTGCTCCTCTCTGTTGTGACCCGCAGTCATTACATGCTATCGCCAGCTGGTAGTGGAGGAGGTAACCGTTATCATGCTCGCCTATGCTTTCGACCCGTTGTCAGATTAAACACCGCACGCAAGTGCCGCGGCACATCAGGGTGCTTTCCGCCAGTCTTCACTGACTTGCGTGCGTAATCATGTGAACCCCAATTAAACTTTGCAGGCGGATATCTCGGAGCACGGACATGCTAAAATAGTTCTGCCAAGCGAATTTGCGCAGAAAGAGGACTGTCTCTAACTTTTCTATGCATACATACCCGCTTACTGCGGTCAATAAAAAGTTAATTATTCGATCTTAGTTAATTGTGTGGCAGACAACGGTAATTATCAACTCACTTTGTGTGCCCCTGGATACAGAACGTGCCACCTAGTGTTGAACTTTAAGAAAACCACAAAGCTTGATTTTGTTCGCCCCGTATATATTGTAATATTTTTATTGGGAATGAATTTATTTGTGCTATGAACTTCTGCACAAGTTTTCATGTCACACGGGAATGTGTTTCCTGCCAAGCTATACTCTCTAAATTTCTTCAATTAAGGAAACTAAATCACAACGTAAATCGAAAGTGTAATCAATACAAGCAAAGCGTAATTCTAAACAAGTTGCACGGTTTGGGACAAAACCACTGCATTGGGACAAGTCTCAAACCTACGGCTGTACGTGAAACCGTAATCACTTTTATACGCGAGCTCCCACTCGATGAAAATGGCGTAGAAATCGCATTTGGAGTATCAAGGCGAAACCAGTCATTCCGAAGTTGGCAACCATGGATCAGAAATTGAACTCACTTGAGGACGTATATTGTCGCCAACAGCTACAATTTACGAGCATTCAGCCTTAACTCACGCGAAACACTTGTAACGGAACGCCTTTATGAAAGAAAATGCCACTAACGAAGTCATCTTCGGGCTATATTGGTTATGAAACCCTTATAAGGAAAATGGGAGAGAAGAAGTGCTTGTGGGTGGTTACTGTTCTCTAATGTACGCGCTGCGTGTGTTTTTGTCGAGCCCAAAGAGTTCATCGGCTCTCATGAACAACGTGACACGGTTAAGCAGCCTAATGAGTTTTGTCATTAGAAGATCGAGATTGCGCGAAGTTCTCCTGTCGAGGACCTTGAATATTCTAAACTCGCCGGGGACTGAAGACGATATTTCGGCCCGCCATTTAAGCTCCACTTAGCTGAGAAGAAGACAGAGCATTATTAATGATTCCTCCTCCGACGTTATATATATAATGAATTTGCATAACGTGATATGCCAGATTCACGGCGAAATTATCGTACGTGGCATTACTATTATGAATTATGAGCGCAAAATTGGGTAAGGAAACCCATATATTACAGCATGAGCTCACTCGCAGTGTGTTATTTCACCTATAGAAGCCAAAAAAGTAGTACGTAACAAGTGTTTGAAACTTATATGGCCATGTATATTTCTTTCTTTTTTGGTTGAGCTGACGATGCTTTGCTTGCATCTTCCACACAATAGGTGACATCAGTGGTAACTTGGCATATAGCGTACCAACATACATCCACCAAACAAAGGTTACTGACGTAAAAAAAACACGTTGGCTACTGGCGGTCGTAAGTTTTTGGTAACGTCAAATACTTCCTCATCTTCGTTCTGGAAGGCTTGTGGTATGAAACAAGTTCTAGTCGTAGTGTACCCATTTTCTTTAACAATTCTACAGATATTTACAAAATCAATACAACAATACATTGCATTAAGGTTAATTACACCGCGTTGTATTTAATTATGTTAAGTACAAAAGCTTTTGCTAAGGTAGAGGGGAGTGGAAAGGAGAGGCCCCATTCTCGACGTGAGTATCCAAGCACTAGCTAGCGCCAGGTCCGGCTACCTCTGTCCCCGTTGTGTACAACCAGTGGGCGCCTGACGGCACTGGCAATCGAGCCCACCACCTCCCGCATTCGATCCTATTGGCTACCATGTTCTTGGAAAGGGCAAGGAGTGGAGGAAACGCCCTAGCTTTAGCGTAAGATGAAGCCTTAGCGCAGGAAACAAGTTACAAAAAAAAAAGCTTCCATGAAACTACCGCTACGCTCCAGCGTCTAGTACGTCTTTATCGCTGTGTTTGCATCAACGCCTAGAAAAAAGAAAGCGTTCAGGAGTGTCAGGGTGAGGCCGTGTTTTCTTAAGAGTTCTAAGTTCACGAGCGGCCCAAGGAAAACAGGGCGCCTCGATAGAATTATAACTCCTGCGCAGAAACAAACGCACGCACACAGACGCCATCCGGACGCCAGCTTTATGGCCGCGTGCACGGCGTGTACATGCATCTGAACACCTTTAGGACGCGGAAGGGTTGTAAAAACGGGAATCGCGATCCCGCGCGCCATCGTTCACTCAACAAAAATACGCAAATACAAGCAGGAAAAAAGCACAAAACAAATACACGAAAGACCGTCTTGCCAGAGTGGCGCATTGGGTTAGGTCGCAAAGACCCGTGTTTGCACGGCACTGAGATCCTTTTCTCGTTTCTGTATAGGACGCAGGGAACGGTGCAACACGAAAGCGCTACCCTATATGCTCAAGGCAAATGCTTCGTTCCACATAGGATACCACTCTTCTTATTTTGTTGTTTTCGCAATGCTGTGCCTTTCAGCTTACTTCCATTCGTGGCACGCCTCTCGAGAAGACGTTGATGGGGCGTTTGTGATGCCTCCTGACCTTAAAATAACAAGAAATAAACAAATTCCGCGCAGTAAGCTCGCTCGACGTCCTACGTGTGAACAAGAAGAGACGGTATCTCGGTGTACATATGTAGACGTCCAGGGCGTTGGTTGCGTGATGATATTGCGTGTTCACAATTAAAGAAAGACAAAGGCACGTCTACAATAAGAACTCGTATATTTAAGCAAAAACGCTGCGAGGTGAACGAGGCAGCAGCGACGGGGCGACTGGCGTAGCTTCGGCCCGGCGGCTGTGTTTACAACACCCGGCCGCCGTAACTCGAGTTCCCAGGCCACACTCCGTGCCCGCACAGTAAACACAACACGATGCGAACGTGGACTCCGAGCGCCGAGCACGTTCGCTCGGCGCGGTTGCTATACATATATACCTGATGAGAACTTGTTCATGGCCTAGTCGGTATTGCTTACTGTATGACGTCGTGTTCGTGTCTTTCTTGTGAGCGTTGTCTTTACAAGCGGCGAAATGCCACACAGTAAACATACATACCGGGCTGTGTACATGGCTATACTCTAGGATCGAGGTTCAACGTCGGTTCCAGGGCGAACCAGGATGCGAGAAATCCGAGTGTTTGCTCAAGACGAGTATTGTTTGCGACAGTGGAAGTTGCGTTCTCTATGTACGAGGGCAAGAAATTTCCTAAACAGGAACGGATAGGAGATGCAGTAGGATTAGGACTTGCTGCATGTTTGCAAGCTCTTAGGGGATGAGACCTGCAGGTACTGAGTGCATATATATATATATATATATATATATATATATATATATATATATATAGAGAGAGAGAGAGAGAGAGAGAGAGAGAGAAGTGACACAACTACCAGGTATTTGCTCGTAAGTCCTGACCCGCCGGTCGAAACCGTTGGCAATTAAAATTAAGATAACCGCTAAGTTGTCTCTTCTGTTCCCAAGTACGCTTGGCCCATTGTCAAAGCTTCTACAGTGTATATATATATATATATATATATATATATATATATATATATATATATATATATATATATATATATATATATATATATATATATAGATTGATACGGGGTTGTATGAGTATATAAAATATGTATTTACAGAGAGGTATTAGTAAAAGAGTCAAGATGGCTTACCGCCACACTCGCGCGCCAGTCAGGCTCTTCAGCCCTTCGTCTTCCTTCACTTCCTCTCCATAACAGGACCCCCGGGCGTTGTAGCTCCGTCTCGGCGCAGGTCCGGCGACGAATTGCGAGAGAAGTAAGGCTTTATCCGCGAAACATGCACAATGTCAACAGGTGGCGTACTTGACGAATCGAAGTGCAACGGCGCAATCTCGTAATTCACGTCGCTAACTTGACGCAAGACTTGGTAGGGTCCTGTGTAGCGGGACAGGAGTTTCTCGGAGAGCCCTACACGGCGACATGGTGACCAAAGGAGCACCCAATCGCCTGGGGCAAACTTCATATTACGATGCCGGTGGTCATAACGGGCCTTCTGCATCTCCTGCGACGTGGCGAGGCGAGATCGGGCGACTTGACGAGCCATGTTAGCCCGGTCAATAGCGTACATGGTAACAGATGGCGCGGAAGGTAAGACGGTGTCAAACGACAATATGGGGTGGCGACCATACAAAAGATAAAAAGGTGAAAATCCCGTGGTGTCATGTCTAGAGGAATTATATGCAAAAGTCACATAGGCCAACGTGGCGTCCCAGTCGTGATGATCTTGAGAGACGTACATGGAAAGCATCTCTGTGAGTGTGCGGTTAAGACGTTCAGTAAGTCCATTATTCTGTGGATGGTAGGTGGTAGACAGCTTGTACTCTGTGGCACAAGATCTAAGGAGGTCGTCGACAACTCTGGACAAGAAAGAGCGGCCGCGGTCCATCAGCAGCTGTCGGGGTGCACCGTGGAGGAGAATGACGTCGTGAAGAATAAAATCCGCGACGTCAGCGGCGCAACTGGTTGGCATGGCCTTCGTGATGGCGTAACGTGTCGCATAATCTGTAGCGACCGCGATCCATTTATTTCCCAAAGTCGTCGTCGGAAAAGGGCCAAGCAGGTCAAGGCCGACGCGATGGAATGGTTCCGAGGGAACTTCAATTGGTTGTAGAAATCCAGCAGGCGGCAGAGGAGGCCTTTTCCGGCGTTGGCATAGGTCGCAAGTAGCAACATAACGACGCACGGAGCTGTATAGCCCAGGCCAGAAGAACCGACGTCGCACGCGGTCGTATGTGCCCGAAACTCCGAGATGTCCCGCCGTCGGTGCGTCGTGAAGTTGTTCAAGTATGACGGGCCGTAGATGGCGAGGAACGACAAGCAGGAGCTCAGGGCCTTCAATGCTGACGTTGCGGCGGTAGAGGATGCCGTTATGCAGCACGAACATGCGGAATGCGGCGTCGGTGCTGCCAGAGTGGATGGCATCGATGATGGTGCGCGATGACTCACCCCGACGTTGTTCGGTGCGCATGTCGCTCACGTCAGTAAAAGCCATTACGCAGCTGTCCGGATCATGCGCAGCGGAGTCAGGAGGATCCACCGGATGACGAGAAAGACAGTCTGCATCCTTGTGCAAACGTCCAGACTTGTAGGTGACTGTAAACGAAAATTCCTGGAGCCGCAAAGCCCAGCGACCAAGACGTCCGGTCGGGTCTTTCAGAGAAGTGAGCCAGCAGAGAGCGTGGTGGTCTGTAACGATGGAGAACATACGGCCAAATAGGTATGGCCGGAACTTAGCGACAGCCCAGACTAAAGCCAAGCACTCTCTTTCGGTGATGGAATAATTTCTCCCGGGGGAAGAGAGCAGGCGACTGGCGTAAGCTATCACGCACTGCTGACTGTGCTGCCGTTGAGCGAGAACTGCTCCGATACCGTGCCCGCTGGCGTCGGTGCGAACTTCTGTTGGAGCAGATGGATCAAAGTGGGCAAGTATGGGGGGAGTAGTCAAGAAGCCAATGAGAGCGGTGAACGCTTGAGCCTGCTCAGGGCCCCATGAGAATGTGGTGTCTTTCTTCAGCAGATCTGTTAGTGGCCTAGCAATGTCGGCGAAGTTTTTCACAAAACGACGAAAGTAAGAGCATAGGCCGATGAAGCTCCGCACGTCAGAAGTAGAGAGGGGCACAGGAAAGCTGCGAACAGCGCGGACCTTTTCAGGATCTGGTTGGACGCCGTCAGCGTTTACAAGATGACCCAGCACGGTAATCTCCCTGCGGCCAAACTGGCATTTCTTGGAATTCAGTTGAAGCCCGGCTGTTCTGAAGACTGCGAGAATTGCAGCGAGACGCGTCAGGTGGCTGTCGAAGGTGGAAGAAAAGACAATCACATCGTCAAGGTAACAAAGACAAGTAGACCACTTGTAACCTCGCAACAGAGAGTCCATCATCCGTTCGAATGTCGCAGGAGCATTGCATAGGCCAAAGAGCATGACCTTGAACTGGTATAAGCCATCAGGTGTTATGAAGGCAGTCTTCTCGCGGTCCATTGCATCGACAGAAATCTGCCAGTAGCCGGACCGAAGATCAATAGACGAGAAGTATGTAGCTCCGTGCAGACAGTCCAACGCGTCATCGATGCGTGGTAGCGGGTATACGTCTTTGCGGGTGATCTTGTTTAAGTGGCGATAGCCAACGCAGAAGCGCCAGCTACCATCTTTTTTCTTTACAAGGACGACAGGGGAGGCCCAAGGACTGTCTGATGGTTCGATTACACCTTTGCTGAGCATTTTCTCGACTTCCGTTTGGATCACTCTGCGCTCAGTGTGGGAGACACGATAGGGGCGCCGACGAATAGGACTTGCGTCACCGGTGTTTATACGGTGCTGAACGACGGACGTTTGCCCTAGAGGTCTGTCGTCAAGATCAAAAATGTCACTGTACGACGCGAGGAGGCAACGGATGTCATTGGCCTGTGCCGGGTTGAGGTCCGGGGCAATCATCTTCGAGAAATCAGCCGGCAAAGAAGATGAGCTGTGAGTCGCAGTAGGCGCAAGTAAATCAGTCTCGGCGCTGAGAGCTGCAATTTCAAATTCGTCAGCATCAGATATGTTGGCCAAGAACATGCCACGAGGAAGTACTTGAGGGCACAAGCTGAAATTTAGAAGTGGTAGCGAGATACGGTTGTCGGTGACAGTGACGAGTGTATGCGGAACGGCAACGTTCCGGCTCAAAAGAACGTCAACGAGGGGATAGAGGACATATTCACCGTCGGGAACCTGCGGCTGTGCTGTCAGAACGACGTAGGTGGCTGCCTGAGGTGAGAGACGCAGGTCTTGAAGAGATCACAGTCGCGGCGGGGTAGTGTTCTAAGCAGCGACGAGCTGAGGCAGTTCTAGCTGAAGGACGCCGGTAGCGCAATCGATGAGAGCAGAGTGATTTGACAAAAAGTCCAGTCCATGGATAACGTCGTAAGGGCAGCGGTCAATCACGGCGAAGATGACTGAAGTAGGTTGGTCGACTATACTTAAGCGGGCAGTACACATACCAAGAACGATTGGCATGCCGCCATCGGCCACACGGAGAACTTGTGTAGCTGCTGGTGTGAGGACTTTAAACGTGTGCGTAGCCGTGAACTCATTACAGATAGGTTCGCTCCCGTGTCGACAAGTGCTTGAACAGGTACGCCGTCTGCTTTAACGTCGATGACACTTCGCCTGGTGGGTACAGAGAGAGGATTTGCTGCCGTAGTCGTCAATGCAGCACCACCTCCGGGGGCTGTATTTCTTAGTTTTCCGAAATGGTGCGGCCGAAAGCCACGGGGGACGATAGGCGTCGTGGCTGTGGCGAACGGGACGATGGGCGACGTGTTTGCGGCGAACGAGATTGGTGTCCACGTGGCGAAGGCGAGCGGCTGTACCAAGTGTTCCTAGCGGCATTGTCAGCGGCGTTGGACTCGGAAGCGGGTGAAAAATGGTGGGCATTACTGTCAAAACGGGTCATATTGGTCGTTGCACGAGGTGCCGAGGACCATGTGCTGCGGCAGTAGCGGGCAATATGTCCAGCGCGGTGGCAGGTGAAACATATTGGGCGGTCATCTGCAGTTCGCCACTCAGCCGGATTGCGAGAACGTGGAGAGAATCGTCGGTTTGAGGAGGACGTGGCAGAAAGGCGTTCGCTGACTCTGGGCGTGGCGACAGAACACACAGAATGCACTCCGATATTTTCCAGCTCCTGACGAACGATGGCTTGAACGAGAGGAACGGTAACAGGGGTGGTGGCATAGGTGCTGCGCGAATAGAATGCTGAGGGCTCCATCGCTTCCAGTTTACGACGAACAATTCTTGTCAGGTCTTCCGGCGGCGAAGGATGTTGCGGTGTTGACTGCTCTTCACACGTCGACGTGGCAGCGGTGTTTGGAAGTCTGGCGAACGGTTGCAGAATGCGGCGGCTTTTTGCTTGCTCGAACTGACGACACTCTTTGATGATCGCATCCACGGTGGGACAGCCCTTGCACATCAGGAGGTTGAATGCATCGTCGGCGATCCCCTTCAGCACATGCCCGACCTTCTCACCCCCCGTCATGTCACTGTCGGCCTTTCGGCAGAGAGCCAGCACGTCCTGAATATAGGAGAGGTACGATTCCGTGGAAGATTGGGCACGGCAGGCCAGTTCCTTTTTGGCGGCGATCTTACGGCCGGCGGGCTTGCCAAATACCTCTCGCAACTTTTCTTTGCATTGGTCCCAGCTAGTGAGTTCTTCTTCGTTGTTTTCGTACCACACCTTCGCAGTGCCCCTCAAGTAAAATAAAACATTGGCCAGCTGAAGTGTGGGATCCCATCTGTTCGGTACAGTCACGCGTTCAAACATGGCCAACCAGTCTTCAACGTCGACGCCATCGGACCCACAGAACGTACCGGGATCCTTAGGTGGTACAAAAACAAGTAGTGGTGATGGCGACGTTGATGGAGACAGCGACGTTGATGCAGAAGGCTCAACGTTAGCCATGGTTGGGAGGGCGATGCGACGTCCGCTGCGGAGCTCCGTTGCCTGCTGCAGTACCCAGCACGTCCACCAATATGATACGGGGTTGTATGAGTATATAAAATATGTATTTACAGAGAGGAATTAGTAAAAGAGTCAAGATGGCTGACCGCCACACTCGCGCGCCAGTCAGGCTCTTCTTCCTTCACTTCCTCTCCGTAACAATATATATATATATATATATATATATATATATATATATATATATATATATATATATATATATATATATATAAGAGGATCTGCGAGACGAGAAAGAATTTTTGCACTATTCGAGGAGATAAGCTTGGTCTGTAGGCGGCAATACTTGGCTGAACGGTTGGCGTACTAGTCAACAACGGCTGTCGCGTTCTGCAGCCTACCTTCTTTTGGCGGGCTCAGTATCCTCGATAGCAACAGCTGCGCCACCAAAGTGGGTGGCTTGAAGCGTCGGTGCATCGAGTGAAGCGTTCTCTAAAGTTTCTGGCTCTGATAGTCTCGGTGTTGCTCTCGTTACTTAATCTCAGCAAACCAACGAACCATCGAATGAATGAATGAATGAATGAATGAATGAATGAATCAATCACTCAATCAATCAATCAATCAATCAATCAATCAATCAATCAATCAATCAATCAATCAATCAATCAATCAATCAATCAATCAATCAATCAATCCTTTTTTCTTTCCTTTCTTATTCAATACGGCAAGCCTTATGCATATCCATGCATGGTGCGTATGAAGATAAACAAAGGAAATAAACTTAATGATGTTTCAAAGTATCATAGCGTGGCGGAAGGCAATCGAGGAAAAAATGAAACTTGAATAAATCAGTTCATGTAAAACACGGTGTCAGTGAAATAGCATGATGGTGGCGAATGTGCCTGGATGATGAAGGGGAAAGACAGGGTGAAGGATTATTTGCTAGGTCCCAATTCCAAAGCAAGTAAAGAAATTGTGAACGTGAAAGTTTGCTTCTTTGTTCAGGACATCGATCATGATCCCTGTTTACAATCAATCAATCAATCAATCAATCAATCAATCAATCAATCAATCAATCAATCAATCAATCAATCAATCAATCAATCAATCAATCAATCAATCAATCAATCAATCAATCAATCAATCAACGCAGCCTTTAGGTTTATTCCCTTGCTTGGGTTCTTTAGCGTCACCTAACTCTCAGCCCGATAGCGTTCTTGCTTCCCTTCCACCGTCGAAGTGCGCTTCGAGCTACCGGGAGTCCAGCCCTCGACATCTTTCCCAGCAGAAAGGCGCCTTAGCCACCAAGCCATTGAATTCGATATTTATTAATTATTGATTTATTAATTGGGAGAGAATTATGGTGTGTGGGTACTGCTATGGTGTCTCGCTAGAGGCACGGGGCAGAACTTTCATAGTAAAAATTGTTTCAGAGTATCGAAAGTATTTAATTTCTGAGATATACTTTCAGGACAGTTTACGCTTTCGGACCCATTTAAATGCGGTCACCCATGACCTTTGATCTCGCCAGGCCTAAAACCCAGGTAGCGGGCCTGCGGCTCGCCTCGCGCCGGATTAGGGGATCTTACCGGATTAGCGGATACCACGAGAGCGGGCTAAGCAGCTTATTGGCGAGCGAGTTCTGACTCATACTATAAACACGCGAGCTTTCCTTGTGTATTTTTATTCGTTGTTTCCCCTTGCATTGGCTCGAACTAAGGCCCGACCCATGCCGGGAACTTTGCCGATAGAGCCAGGGCGTTCGGCCGCGCAAGTAGGAAAATAGAACATATGTAAGCCCATTTTAATGCCGAAGTACTTTCTTGGCTGCTAAGCTCTACTTTTTGACAGTACACGAGCTGTCACCTGTCAACTAAAGCAAAGTAGGTATTTGGGCGAGTTGGTCGAACTTCATCATAAAACAGCGCACACACACAAATACACACACAAAAGTATGCACAAAATACACACAAAAGTATTTGTGTGCGCGCGCTCTTTTATGGTGATGTCAAATCTAATTCCGAAGGCGACAAAAAGGCATAATGATCACACCTGCATCCAGATACTGTGCTCTGTAATATAACATACAAAGTCCCACCATGAATTGAGCATAGCACTAGGGCCGTTAACGGAGCACACGATTAGGCTTTTTCACTGTCCTTCATCTTATATAACTAAGCAGGAAAGACACGGAGAAGTTATTGTTCCGGTTTTATTGCGATAGAATTATACGGACACTTCAGGCATGTTCTCGCGGTGGCCGTCATGCTATGTATAATATCCAAATCGATAGCATCGTCGCCCGCGTCCTGTGTGCTATGTGCGAGTGAAAGCGTGCCAGCGCTGCCGAAGATCGCGGTTCTAGCAAGGATGAAACGCGCCGGCCGTTTCCGTCGCGCGAAAGATGCGTGGAGGAGTGCAGAAGGAGGATGGCGAGGTTGGGTGCCTCCGGCAGGAAATGCGTACTTTGACCTGTCGGGCCTGGTCGCCTGCGGTCGCGCGCGGTGTATCTTTGCAGGAGATCAGTCGACGGCTGAAACCTTTGTACGTGTTCTATCCTCACTGCAAAGTTTGCGTTGAGGCAGTAGACAGCACTAAGGTCGCTTCGCTCGCGGTGGCAGCCGGGTATCCTTGAGTCAGAGGTTTCTTTGATTTAACCCAGGTCTCATACTGAGCGAGTGAGTTCCTAGCCTTACTTCATATAGCATTCCAGTTTGTTGCTATCACCTTCAGTGCTTCGCGTATGCGACGAAACTGTAATTCTACAGCGAAGCTGTCTTAAGCTATAGCCTGTGCTGTAGCAGCAGCAGCAGCAGTAGTAGCAGTAGTAGTAGTAGTAATAGTGGTGGTGGTGGTGGCAGTGGTAGTAGTGGTGGTAGTGATAGTAGTGGCAGTAGTGGTAGTGGTGGTAGTGGTAGTAGTAGTAGTGGTAGTGGTAGTGGTAGTAGCAGTAGTAGTTGGTCTCTGCAGAAAACTCCTAGCTGGTCCATTGGCTGAGCCGGCAGGCCACGTGATCCCGTTTCGACCACCTAGGTGTAAGCGCGTGCAATTCAAATCTAGCGGCGGATTCACGACATCACGTGACCTTGCTAACCAATCATATGAACTCGCGCCCATTCCTAGCCACACGTGATCTCGATAACCAATCGCGTAGACTCGCGCGTATATACGTCGCCTTGCCGAAGACGCAGCGTTGCGAGCTGCGTTTCGAGCCCACGACTCCGATATGCGAACTCGCGAAGCCGAGGTCACCCGGCGACGATGGTTGGCTCCACTACTAAGTGCAGCAAGGGCCACTTTAAGGAATGCGTTAAGGGGACCCATCTTTGTCATAAGGCACCTCGTCATCTTTTGCGGGTGAGGTCTTCAGACTAGGCCATTGACGTCACGTGTAGTTGCTGTCGGTAGCAATCGTCTGCAAAAGAATAGAAAGGATCTTTCAAGGCCCTTTAGTGTCTTTAGGGTCTTACTGCGCCCACTGCAGGCAAAGGCCTCTCCCATGTTTCGCCGATTAAGCAGGTCCTGTGCTTGCTGCGGTGACGTTATCGCCGCAAATTCCACCTAACTTTTTGCCTAACCATCGCGAGCTCGCCTTTCCTTCGTATCCAGTCTGTTACTCTTATTGACCAGCATTCTTGCCTTCACGCTATGTGCCCTTCCCACGTCCATTTCTTCTTGATTTCAACTAAGATGTCCTTAACAGCTGTTTGCTCCGTGGCCCACTCTGCTGTCTTCTTGTCTTTTAAGGTTACACCCATCATTTTCATTTCCATGGTTCGCTGCGTCGTCTTCAATTTAAGTTGAAACACTTTGCCTCTGTTTAAAGAAACGATAATGCACACTGTGTTTCCGTATGTAGATATCTTAGTGATTGCCCAACACTGCGCTCCTTAGGGTCTTTACGATCGAAAGACCCCATGACACCTGAGGGTATAAAGATCTTAACGATTCAACGATATCAAGAAACAAAACTGTGTACTTGTAGCACGCAAAGCAGACACTCGGCACGGGGAAACAAATGCGCCCGGAAAGCGGAGGTTCCCTTAGTAAGAGGGCTTTCGCGAACGCGATGGCTGCTTCTCCCGACGTGGCCTCCTCCCTAATCGATGCGGCGAGATTCGTCCTGCCGCTGCGGGCTTCTCCAGCGGAGGCCGCGTAAACAGGAGATAACAAGGCGGATGCTCTGATTCCTTTCCCGCGCGCACTCGGTAAGCTCCGTCCATCAAGGATTAGGGCCACTTTCCACGTGACAGGCTCCCTGGTAAGCTCGATGATTTAGGGGGAAACGACGGGAGCCGACAGCCGTGCCCTCCTTAGGCGGGGATTCGCCAATCAGATTCGTTTTGCCGTGACGTATCTGCGAGAGTGGCGATAGAATTGTCCGTAATTACTGGCGGTGGAATGGCGTTCATTTTTTTTTCGCTAATTGCATACGTACGCGATTATCAAAAAGTACCGAGTGTCGTGTTGTTATGAGGTTAAAAGCGGCGATATGCCAATATCGTTTCGGGAAATGTAATTATAGAAAAGTTGACTGCTGCTACAGGACTGCCAGTGGAGTTGAGACTAATTGAGACTACCTTCTCCGTGTACGCAATACAGACGTGCAAACTGCACGCCCACATGTTGTGCATTAAACACAATAGTACGTTATTACAGGAAAAAAGACATATAGCTCGCGCGAGAAGCATATTATACGTACAGGGGGTTGGTGGAAAGAAGGGCTAACAGCGCGTCGCACTGTTTTTATAGCGATCTGACCTCTGTGACAATAAAACGATGCTAGAGTGGTCCCTAATTGTATCATTCGTGTTTTTCCGCTAACAGCACACATCACGATGGCGAGATTTCGCTCACTTACATTAAGAGAAGTTTATCAGACCCAGTATGGACTGCTTCTCCGGAGCACAAGCGCCTCTTATTTCCCTAGCGCAGCGATTTATCCAAGTTAAGACCGATGGAAGTGGGTCATAACGAAATTTCGTTGCCGCGTCACATCCCTCAATTTTAGGGGCGAAAATCCTTAAGGCGGCACCCGTTCGTCCCTCGTCGTGCTCGTAGTAGTGAGTAACAAGTCTTACCCTTTGACCTCCAAGGTGGTGCCGGTGGGAGATTTCTCCTGTGCGTTGTTGAACAATAAAAATTCGCAGCGGGCGCGTTAACTAAAAGCCGAATTCTTCTGTCTCTGTAGAAGTGTAAGTGTTAGCTAAAAGCCGACTTCTTCTGTCTCTCATTCCCATTAGCAGCCATTGTTTACCTCCAAGGTAGTGCCTGGTGAGATTTCTCCTGTGCGTGATTAAACAATAAAAATTTTGTTCAAAACGCCGTTGATTGATGAAATAAACCAACGAAAGACGCCAGATGTTTTGTAAAAACAAAACGAAAGAACGCCAGATGTTTCTAAAGCAAAACGAAAAAGACGCCAGCTGCTTAACGAAAGACGCAAGGTGTTTTCTAAAGCAATGGTTTTCTAAACAATGAAAATTCACAGCGTACATGTAAAATTAAAGTGAGCTGCAAGTCGTCATAACTCATCGAACCTTTAGTATAAACGCGCCCGATCTCACGTCGGTGATGATGTACTGGGCAGAATTCACGGAAGATTCACGGTTTACCGATGAACCTCCGCAGCTTCGCCCACTCATCATCGTTCACTCCGTGGATATGCTGTGATTTTTTTACTTGCGTAGGGCAGGTTTAGTGACTTCCCCTCTGCGCCTATTCTGTAACCAGGAGCAAACCATTGTTCATTTCTTTCTATCCTTTCTCCCGTACAAGACATTAAGGAAAAGAATAGTAGTAACACCTCTTCGTTAGCTGGGCCTGCAAGTATCAGAACCGGTTATTCTTTCTTTTGGGGCCACTGATTGGGGATACTGCCGCAGAGATAGTTTATTCGCCATTGGAGAATTCATCAGCGAGACTGCAAGAATATCTAGCTAAACTCTGCCTGCCTTAAATATTTCTGCATCAATAATTGGAACTCGATATCAATGTATGAAATAAGTATAGCTCCTACGAATGATACACTACAGAAAATATTGGATAAATTCACCTAATACTCGGCCAATCCGCAGCATTGGGTATGAGCCATGTTCAGATGACAACAACAACGAGTCTAGCGGCTTTTTATCACCATCCAGGCTACAGCCGCTTGAAAAGAAATTGCGAAACAGTAGAGAACGTAGATGCCGCACGGTTCGCGTTTCTTTCCACCGCCCCTGTACGTGACCTCATGTAATAGAAGCTTATGACCGATGCACGCAAACCACGCAAACATGTACGTACATACCTGCATAGGCGTGCGTATAGGGGGGGGGGGAGGCGCCCAGTGTGCATTTACTTAGTCGGACCTGTACCCTCCCTGTTTAAAGGGCAGGGTTATTTGTGGCCATGCAGGTTTTGCAGCAGAGCTATCATTTATTTTATTTATTCAGACACCTGCAGCGCCGGATGGGCATTATTATAGGAGAGCTTGAGGCTTGCCGTGTGTTGCAGATAGAAAATTATCATCATCATGAACCGGCTCGCTCTCTCTTCGTCCTCTTCTACCTCTTCTGCTTCGCTACCAAAACACGAGAAGCGACTTATCCGTCGTGGGATGGAACAACTCTGATAGGCGAGAGAACGAGCACAGAGAGAGAGAGAGAGAGACAAAGAAAGAGAGATAGCAAGAAAGAAAGAGATAAATTCTTGGCGAAAAAATTCCTTGGCGAGGCGAGATTCGAACCAGCGTTCCCACGATCCGAAGGCGAGCGTCCTAACGCCTCGGCTATCCAGGAACGCTAGCAGAGTATAGCATAGCCTTGCATAACACAGTATATAGCAAGGGAGTGGGAAAGGGAAGTGACTATGAGGAGGAGAGGTGGGAAAGGAGGACGGGAGAACGAGTACGGTGAGAGAGAGAAATAAAGAGACAGAAAGAAAGAGGAGAGAAATTTATAGAAATAAAGGGTAGAAACAGAAAAAAATTTACAGCATATCCACGGGTGAAATGATGAAGAGCTTGGGCGAAGCTCCTGAAGCAGTGGGATGTAGTGGGAAGCAGTGGTGTGGGAAGCAGTGGGAAGTAGTGGGATGTCTGCAAAGACGAAGTAGTGGGAAGTTTGCAAAGGTGGCTTCCGTTCCCCCTTCATTATAGCGGCTTTATGGTCGGTGAAGTAATGGATCGGTGATGGATCGTAGTAGGATGTTTGCAAAGACGATGTAGTGGGCAGTTTGCAAAGGATCGGTGATGGGTCGTAGTATACTGCCGGTTACGCCTTACGCCCGACGCGTGACAAGGTTAGACTAAGAGGAGCTTCGTCACTAAAAGATTAAAGTAGAGGGAACGGCTACAGAGGGAGAGAGAAAGACAGAAAGAAAGACAGAAAGAAAGAGAACTAGAAAAATAGTGAGAAAGAAAGGAAAGAAAGAGAGAAAGAGATGAAAAGACAGAAAAAATAGACAGAGAAAGAAAACCAAGGGAAAAAATAGGCACAAAAAAAGAGAAAAAAAAAGAGCAAGCATAGCCATGCATGGTGTAGTACAGGAAGGGGTGGGAAGAGAGAGGCGAGAGGGTAAAAGCCAAGCCAAGCCATGACCAGCTAGGTGCCCACCATCTCTGCTGTGACCCAGCCTTGCGCGACTTAGTGCAAGCTGCGCTAATTTGTTTCTTTCGACCCGAAGAATTGCCATTTGTTACTGCATATTTGCGTGGGCGAGCTGTTCTGTGATCTCGGCATGGTTCTGAAAACATTTTTACGCAGTACTACATAAAATCCCATACATTGCCTGAGCGATATATATTATATATATTAATTTGACACTCTCGTCAACATGGATATTAATTATACAAATGAATCGACATTGGTGCACTAAAATATTAAACCATTGTCTCGTCGTCCCCGCATTTCTCCGGCGAATGAATTACATTATAGCAAACTTCAGGCAATATTTGGGCGAAAGAGGGGCCACTTTACTGGAGAAGTACTAGGGAAATACAAACTGTTCGTTTTGCCTAGCTCTGCTCTAGGCGTAAACCGGTCAGTCCTAAGCGAAGCTTTTATTCCGGTCATGGCTTCACCCATCTTCGGCTTTCTATTCAAGCTCTTGGAGGTCTCGCCGACCCTCGTGTGCCTCCCACGTCTATTTGACGCGCTGCTCGGAGCCTTCCTCGCCTTCACGCGCCTTCCTCCGTGGCTCGAGGACGTGTAACTATGGGCAAGGCGACGCATCTTGCCGCGCTTCGAGTGCACGCTCGTGGCCTAGGAAGAGCTCCTGGACCGTGCATGGCGGCGGCTCTTGCTCCGCCTCTTCATTCTTCGCGCGGCTCCTTTCCGACCGCGTGGCCGAGCTTGCACGGCTTCGCGCTTTACGGGCGCGTCCGCTTTGACGACTGCGAGATGAGCGCCTTGATATGCCGCGGCTCACCTTCCTGCTGGCACTGCGATGCTTTGAAGCCTCGCTAGCCGTGTCGGTGGTGCTGCTTGGGGAGGAGCTTCTCGAGCGCTTGATACGGCACACTCTCGGGGCTTTAGTTGCGACTGCCTTGCTGGTGGAAGGGTTTTCCTTTGCAGGCGCGCTGCCTCCGCTGCCTTCCGCAACTTTCGAGCCGCCGTAGTAACGATGGGCTTTGGTGCCAGCGGCTCCGCCGACACGCCCTTGGCCGGTCGGCGGCGTGGCCGCTTGACAGCTGGAGCCTCGTTGGAAGGACCAGCGGCATTGTCGTCAGCAGCAGCCTGGCGCTTCTTCCGCCCGGCCATTGGCAGACTGTGGTTGGCTTGCGCCTGTTTTTTCGCCATGGTGTCGTCGCTCCGGGTCAGCCCTCGATCCCGAAGAGTTCGCTGTGCTCCTGAGCGTTGACGCTCGCCGGCAAGCCGTCCCCAGGAGACGGCTTTGGTGGAAGAGTGGTGAGAGCCCGGGAGTGCACAGCCAGCTGGACAGAGCCCCTGCCACTGACTGAGTAGAGCAGAGCAGAGTAGAACCTTGGAACCCTGGCACACACCCACGCTGGGAGACAGGCCCCATAAAATGATTAATCGGCCGCGCTCGGTTCTCGTGCACCGAGTGCGTGCATTCTTTGTTCTTCGTCACCTCTCTCTAGCCAAGCCAGGATCCTAGCCAAGCCAGGACCAGAAAGCCAGTTTCCACCTTCACCCCCGGAAAGCCGGGGACCAAAGTTTGGCCGTTGTGAGCACCTCGTCTTCGCTTCCACTTTCAATTTTGCTCTGATAGACAAGTGTTGTCAGTGCACTTAGTTGGGCCAGTTGGTTCTGCATGTCGATGAAGTGGATGCGCTTGAAAGACGAGGACGAAGAAGAGACGGGACACACAGTGCGCAACTTACAACGGTAACAACGGTCATCTCGCAACTCACTGCCAAAAGTGCTCCTGCACCCCGAAATTTGAGCAGTGCACAGTCCTATCTCGCAACCGTAATCAAATCGGAGAGGCTCGTAGTTGAAGCAAAATATATTTTAGAATGCGCAGAATCGTGTGTCAGCATAGCTTCATTGACATTAGTCTAAGAAAGAGATAGCATTTTTGAGTGCTCAGTAACGTGTAACGCGCAGGCCTGTGTCACGTGCTTAAGTGTATATAAGTGACGCTGACCCCCTTTTTCCAATAAACAAGTTTGTAAGTTGCGCACTGTGTGTCCCGTCTCTTCTTCGTCCTCGTCTTTCAAGCGCATCCACTTCATCGACAGACAAGGTTTTTTTGAACGCGAGCAGCGTAGAAGGGAGTTTGGGCGGGGCGCTGCCATGAAGCTTGCCTCCCCCTTCTAAGTGGAAAACCCCTACGCACTGGCCTATGCGATACCTGTACTCACTCACTCACTCAACTATCAGCACTCACTCACTCTCACTCACCTCACGTCATCACTCACTCACTCACTCACTCACTCACTCACTCACTCACTCACTCACTCACTCACTCACTCACGCCTCACTCACTCTCACTCACTCACATCACTCACTCACGTCACTCACTCACTCACTCACTCACTCACTCACTCACTCACTCACTCACTCACTCACTGACCTCCACCCTCCATACACACACACATTCGAAAAATTCTCATTTTCCAAGTAGTCGTGGAAACACTCACTGTAAGGAGCTTTGGCAAGAGCCTAGGAATGAAATGAGGTAATCATGGCAAAATAGCGCAGAACGACGGGAAAAGGCGTTGACTATAAACTGATTCTATATTGAAAATAACAATCCAAAAACGAATTCATAATATTTCGAATAAACAATGATAGATATCTGGCGACAAGATTGATGCTGTGGGCACCAAGCAGCCTTGGCGGAGCACGTCTCAAACAAGTGATGCTATATAGTGCCCCCCTAAAATTGCTTGAAGGGGAAGACGCTACGGATGTCCGCAAAGTGCAGGCGGGAGTCTTTTCAAATTTATCGCGGCTCAGTAAAATATATCCTACGTTGTACCGTGACGCTTGTCCGTGGTGCGGTGGTTTTCCAACTTTATCTCACATCACTTGAAAGTGTGACCGAAAGCCAGCGAATTTAAACTAACTTTTAGGCAACAACATTGTAGGAAGTTCGGAGCAGTGGGAGGCTCGTGCAAGTTGCTAGCTCGGAGACAAAAGTGCAATTAGCGCTTCTGAGTCAAGTTAGGCAAGCGGCGCAAGCCAGTGGGGCCCTGGACTTGGGGCCCCAATCACCATGCTCCTGAGTACCCCCTTGTCTACCCCTTCCCTCAAATAAAGTTTTGTTCTTCTTCTTCGTACAGTCGTCACGAAGACCAGGTTCTGTCAAAAAAAAAAGGAAAAAAGTATACGAACCCTCAGAAGTTACCTTCTTTCGTTCATACGTACAGTGGTAAGCAAGTATGAGAGGGAACACTGAAATTACCTTTCAAAAGTCATAGCGGCTAAACACAGTTAGCAAGCGCAAAGCTGTTCCTAACACGAAATGCTAAATTGGAGAGGTATGTTTGCAATTCAGTACGCCTCATTGATATTGGTAAATTACAAGGGATCGTTGATTAAACGTGAATTTGGTGCTCCTTATCATATTGCTCACGACTGCACAGTTCACAATGACATGAGCATGGCTGTGAACTGGAGGCTGTCAATGGAAGAACTTTGACAATTGGAAAAATTTCGGCGATTTATATTCACTGCTCACGAAAATGGTTAGCAATACTGAGTTGGTTGCCATTCGCGTAACGCATATCTGGTCGCTCCTTAACTTCGTTTACCACTTTGCACAATTTGACAGATGCGCCGTGGTACGCATGACTGTCTTGTTGGCATCCAGAGTGCCAGGAGCATAAAGCCCGCAATCGGAGATGAGTCAATAATGCCTCGAGCCAAGGCAAACAAAGTTTGCTTTCATATCCGCCCCACGCCAAGCGAACAGAAGGCGTAAAAAAGGGACGCGAGCGTCTTAAGTAAACACAATATTGTGCGAGGCATCGTATTTACCGAGAACAGTGGGAGCGTTAACTTGTGCGCGCATCGATTGATTTTCGAAGACAAGGACGTCGTCTTGAAGCCCAAGTTTTGGTGTCAAACTCTCCAGCAAAAGGGCGACTCAGTAGAGTGTTTCTGGAGAAAATTCATGTGCGAGCATGCAGTACGTCGATAACTGCTGAAGGCACGCAAACGAAAGATTCTTGTGGTTCTCTTTTCTTCAGTAATGTGTATAGGCACCGTCTCGTCCCATTAATCTTTATCCTGTCGTCTTCATCGTTTTGTGTTCCATGGTTTACCGCTAGAATTCAGACCTTATTTTTTTCTCTGTTTAACTATATCTAATCGCTTCAAGACTCCTTCTACTGCAGGTCTTTTGTCTGGTTTGAAGACTTGCTTAAGGAAAACAAGCTTGCACAGACTGAATTAGAGGCTGGCTACGAGCTAGTTGGTATAGTGGCACACTGAAACCGGTAAGCGCAACAAGTACAACGAAAGCGAACACACAAGCGCTCTGTTTGTTCGTTTTCGTTGTTCTTGTCTCGATATGCTTATTGGTTTAAATATTGCGCAGACTGTTTTGAATTTCATTTGCCTTTCTACCGTATCACGGCACATGCTACTGGGCTGTGGTATAGTTTGCGGTCGCTTTGGCAAGCTATGTGATCGTCTTCTCTGTGTTATCTCTCCCTATATCTCTTTTCCTTCTTCTGAGACAAATAACGCACGCTCAGGCGCATTCCAATTAGAGTCGTCTAGAAAGCCGGTTGATAGCAAGAAGCCCTGTAGCTTTTGTGCACCCTTCTTCTGCGACTTAAGTCTGGAAGATGGCGTAGTGTTCTTTTCTCCGACGGAGGTCGGTCGTCCAAGTTGCTGAGTGCGTTGCAAAGCGATTGTCTCTGTGTGGAATGTACTTCGGACAAGTTGCTCGGCCAGGTTTCAACGAAAAATATCGGCCCGAATTCTGACTTAAAAATTTAATAACGTGTCGTTGCTCCACGTGTGAGTCTGTTTCCTTGTGTAAAAGTACCGACAAGCAACTACGCCTTGATGTAGCGCTTATTATGTGTCGCCTATGGAATAAAGTCTTCGGTGGCTGACTTTTTTCTTGTAACACAGTGGCCGGCTTCAATGATGTGGGTTATAATAAATCAATTTTACGCAAAGTAGGTGCGGTCTCTCTCCATATTGTAAGGTTGAGTTTCTAAGGTTCGACTTTGATTCTCTAACATATTGGGTATTGCATTGTTTTTCCTGTAAACACGTTGTACAACGATGGCCTATCCTCGAGAATCCTGGTACACCGATAACACGGCGGCAAAGTTGGCTGTGGCGTTTTTGAAGTTTCGTTAAAATGCCTGGACAACGTGCACAGCTTTCAGCCATCAATCATTCCAGCAGTCCAACACGTTTTTCGCAATTTCCTCAAAAACGCCTTCGTAATGCGTAGCTACCAGATATTGTTGCATTACGAAAAAGCCAGTTCTTTGCGTACAGGAAAAAAGAACGAGCTTCAATATCAGGTGCTTATAAGACTGGAATGGGTGTTTCTCTGTATTTGTAGTTTTTTGGAGTCCACAGATATTGCACAGGATGATAACGTGTCCAGTATGAACGGTGGGACAAGAGTTTATAGCGAGCATCATTTGTAAGTCAAATTAGCCTCGGCAGCAGATTGGAAGGCACCGTTGAGTGAGGAATATTACGCGGAAATGCGGTTACACTTATCATAATATATACGTAAAAAAAAGAATAAAATATCGTAAGGAGCGTAGACTGTTGAAAACGAAACGAGTTCGTATATGTACTATATATTTTTGAAGGGCGCGAAGTGCTTTGCAGCATTGAATTCTTGAATGTAAAAGTAGCTGGGTTATATTATACCCAGTGACAATAAGTGGAGTGTGTTCAGGCATGCGTATGTTCTCAAATTGCATTTATTCCGGCCTCAATCGCTGTTATGAAACCTGACGTCTTGTCCAAACACAAAGAAAATGTCCGCGGTTATGTACGAAAAAAGGCATTGTGTCTTTACGTTGCACATAGGTTACTTATTTACCATTACTGTTGTCATTGTTGTTCACATATATTTCTGACGGTTACTGTGGTGCTTTGCTTCTGCAGTCATGGGTCTTAGAAAGATCCTCCCCATGTTAGCTTTGCTTGACGAACTCTCCGAATATCTCCTGCTACTGGTTGAACCACACACACACACAGACACAAACAAAGACACAATTTTGTTTCTTCAAGGTGCTCACTGCCAATGAAAAACTCTTGTTTCCCCAGTTTCCAGACCTGGACATTGCTATGCTGCATAACTTTAGAAGAATTTCTGTCCCGTAGATGAAACTATTGAACACCTCTTTTGTTACTGCCCGACTTAAGCAAACGATAGGCTTTACCTCCGTACTGCTCTAACTCACCTGGACGAAAGCGTTTCACCGTCGAGAATATATTGGGTCCATGGGACTGCCCAGCACAGTTCCGAAAGACAACGAAAGCGCTGTTGCGTATTCTCAAGGATACCGGACTGATGCACAGTCTGTCACAGTTTGCAAGAGCGGCTGCAGCGCTGACCAGACCGGCTCCGAGCTCGAGCAACTAGCGACCTTCGTCCTCTTCGTCGGGCGCACACGCGCGTCGACCATATGAATTCCGGCAGCCTACATGTAGCAATATGAAACGCGGAACTGTTACGTAGGCTGAAACAGCGGCTTTTCTCTCCTCCTCTGTAACTTTCCTTCCCCCTTTCCTCTTCTCCAGTGCAGCGTACACACTAAACATTTTTACACCCTTAAGGGTGTAAATCGGCTTGTCGCCAGACGGACACCCTTAGGGTGTTATTGACTACACCCTTCAATTAGGGTGTTAATTTAACACCCTAAACAAAGGGTGTTCAGCAAAATTTTTATGGGGTGTTAGGGTGTTAGCTTGTATTAACACCCTTTTGTATGGGTGTTGGAAGGATGTACACGATTCCTTTCGCGTCATGTGTAATGGCCGAAACAGAAGCTTTAGGTGGTCACAAAGGGCGTCATGCATGTGTTTCTGCGGATGTCATTAATTCGGGGTGTACTACCGAATTTGCACAAACGCGTCTCCATATTGGTTTGGCAAAGGTCGTGTTCACATAAGGAGGGCTTGGTTGGAAAAACACCCCGAATTAGTGAAATCTGCAGTGATCCATGCGTTAGCCTCGTGTGTTCATATGAAGCTTCAAATTCGGTCATCACCCACTTGTGCTGCATATTAAGGATCATGAAATGAAATCAGAAGTAGTACACACATATAAATATGTATATACAACATCATGTACGAGCATATATGTACAAAGCAATGCTTAATATGGCTTCCACATCCAGTCAAACTGGTCTGCAAAACATAACACTTGATTTTCAAAAAATATAAAATATTTATTGCATGCTGTGATACAGAAAGGTATGAAAAATTGGGAAAAAACAGGCATGGGTAATGATCAAACTTTTTTTACGTACAACAAAATTCGTGTTATGTGCGCTTTGACAACAAACATAAGCTGATCGAACCTGCCAATGAGGGTGCCTGATACTTGAAAATGATTTGTTAAATTAAAATAAAAATTCCTTATTAAGATGTCTTGAACAGTCAAAAAATCTAAAACATTCCTACTGTGCTCGAAAACTAACAGACCTTTGCATTATATCAACACTAAAAATATAATTCAAGCAAACAGATGCCGAAAATCGCCCGTTGTACTAAAAATTGCAAAACTGAAACGGGCGCTTTCATACAGCAAGCCGTTTCATTGTCCTTAACAGAAATTGTTCATGTTTGAGCTGGAGGTAGGGGAAATCTGCAAAACCGCAAGTAGATGCACTTGGAACCACTGGAACACCAACTGTCTAGTTGATGCAACATATGGCACCTCTGAAATACCGCTGTCTGTAGATGGAGCACAAGGGATTGCAAGAATGTCACCCTGCATTGAAAAATAAAATGCATTGTGAGTGTGTACTGCATATGCACCTTGTACTACAGCGCAAACACAATCGTAAACACGTTCCCGCTATTTATTGTGTCCTTGTGTGTTCGAGCACTAATACAACGTGAACACACACCTACTTCCCCAGACCCGTTCGCTAGAGTATATTGTTCGCTACAGTATAATGTCCTGTACAGTGCAGAAAATTTAGTGCCAGTGTAATGGCATGCATAATTAGTTGCGCAGGGAACAAACGGCAAAGGGAACAAAGCTGATGCTATGGGCGCTACTGGTCTCCCTGTGCATTAACAAAAGAAGGCGCACACAGTGGTGAACCTTTTCTACAGCTGCTTCTGTTTTACGAGCTGGAAAAAATGGCTAATATATGGAGCACCTACTAGCTCTGTGATCAACCTAGGCGAAATATTGTGCTGTATAAACTGTCATATACGCAGCAAATGAAACCAACAGACAATAATAAGCGCTGTCTAACAAAGAAACTAGCCCTCGAACAACTACTTTCCTTTAATAACAATTATAGTTGTCTCTTGATCGGTAGTACATAGGTGTGTGCATGTATTCAGAATTTCGAATACGAATCGAGTATTTCGATAATATATTAATTATTAGCATATTGGGCTAAAAATGTGAAATCACGCTTTTTGGAATATTCGGACAAATTCGAACAAATGAAGACGTGAGTGCTACGCATTCATGTCTTTCAAGTAAGATATCACTAACACGTAATCGTTCTAAGCCTGCTAAGGTTAAAACGTAATTGCGACGAATCGCCAACCAAGACTATACCCTGTCGTAGTGGCTGGCCATATGCATACCGGTTGGCGCATGCCGCGATCACGATTTGTCGCGGAAAGATTAACCGCGTCCCTCAGCTCGTAATATGGCCGACGCCACGCAAAAGGTCTTTCGTCCTTTGGGAAAGCGAAAGGCCTATCAATAAGCCTGACTTCAGTGCGAATGCATGCGGCAACGCCGTTACAGATAAACACCGGAAAGCACGAAAAACGCGGTTACGGCCATCTATGAACTTGCCAGTACGGCACAGCCCTATAACCATAAGAAAGTGAAGCCATCTGCCACAGCGCTGTTGTATGCGTGCTGCGCGGATTAAATAGGTGACGAGCCAAACGCGCCTGGCCGCCATTGGCTACCACCTTCGTTCCGTGTGATGAACCGCGAAGTACGCGTCCGTCGCGGAAACTAAAACAGCTGGCCCTCGCAAGGCCTTTCGCTTTCCCAAATGACGAAAGACCTTTTGCGTGGCGTCGGCCATATCAAGAGTTGAGGGACACGGTTAATCTTTCCGCGACAAATCGTGATCGCGGCATGCGCCAACCGGTAGGCATATGGCCAGCCACTAAGACAGGGGCGATTCGTCGCAATTACGACTTAACCTTAGCAGGCTTGGAACGATTACGTGTTAGTGGTATCTTACTTAAACGCGGCACCTGCGCTCTGATAGGAGAGGAGCGGGTGCGAAGAATATTCTACAACAGGGGGTCGGCAACCTGAAGCCCGCGGGGCAGTATTATGTGGCACCCCTCCTCTTTTCACTACCTATGTGAAGACCGACATGGCAGTTCTGACCTCAAATGGGGTTAGAGAAAAACAAAAATTGCTTCGATTGTTTGTAAATTGCAACCTTAGGAGATGCGTGCTAAACACAAACGTGATTTCCATTCCAGTTTTGTACGTTATTGTTTTTCCACAAATTCGATTGCTTTGACTGCAAACCGTCCATAACGCTGAGAACATGGACCGTCAAAATAAGTTGCGCCGCGCGCGATGAGGCCGAAAGGGGAGGATCAACCGGTTGGAAAACGTGAAACTGCACGTGCCAAAGATCATGATGTGTGTGTATGTGACCCGCACCTCCACCAAAGATGTTACGGGAAAGAAACTATATACACAGGGTATATTTAACAGCCAAAAGCGTACAACGCTGCCGCAGTCCAAGCGCGTTCCGCCCAGCACTTCGTCGTCGTCATTCGCTGCCCTTCTCCGCCCGTGACAATATAATGCAAATGTCTGTTAGTTTTCGAGCACAGTAGGAATGTTTTAGATTTTTTGACTATTCAAGACATCTTAATAAGGAATTTTTATTTTAATTTAACAAATCATTTTCAAGTATCAGGCACCCTCATTGGCAGGTTCGATCAGCTTATGTTTGTTGTCAAAGCGCACATAACACGAATTTTGTTGTACGTAAAAAAAAGTTTGATCATTACCCATGCCTGTTTTTTTCCCAATTTTTCATACCTTTCTGTATCACAGCATGCAATAAATATTTTATATTTTTTGAAAATCAAGTGTTATGTTTTGCAGACCAGTTTGACTGGATGTGGAAGCCATATTAAGCATTGCTTTGTACATATGCTCGTACATGATGTTGTATATACATATTTATGTGTGTACTACTTCTGATTTCATTTCATGATCCTTAATATGCAGCACAAGTGGGTGATGACCGAATTTGAAGCTTCATATGAACACACGAGGCTAACGCATGGATCACTGCAGATTTCACTAATTCGGGGTGTTTTTCCAACCAAGCCCTCCTTATGTGAACGTGCACGACCTTTGCCAAACCAATATGAAGACGCGTTTATGCAAATTCGGTAGTACACCCCGAATTAATGACATCCGCAGAAGCACATGCATGACGCCCTTTGTGACCACTTAAAGCTTCTGTTTAGGCCATTACACATGACGCGAAAGGAATCGTGTGCATCCTTCCAACACCCATACAAAAGGGTGTTAATACGAGCTAACACCCTAATACCCCATAAAAATTTTGCTGAACACCCTTTCTTTAGGGTGTTAAATTTACACCCTAATTGAAAGGTGTAGTCAATAACACCCTAAGGGTGTCCGTCTGGCGACAAGCCATTTACACCCTTAAGGGTGTAAAAATGTTTATTGTGCACGTGTATTCTATATACGTTATCGGATAGTTTGGGATGGCTAGTTCTCGGAAGGAGGGAAGCGAAGCGTTGAGAGGACATTAGCGGCATCGAACACGTGTCATGGCGGCCGCACTTTGATAAAGGCGAAATGTCAGAGGCCCCTATGCTTAAATTAAGGTCGGCTACATTTTCCATGGAGGCGAAAATGCTTGAGGCCCGTGTGCTCAGATTTAGGTGCACGTTAGACCCCAGGTGGTCTGAATTTGTGGAGCGCTTCACTACGGCGTCTCTCGTAATTATGTAGTAGTTTTGAGACGTAAAACATCAAAAATTATTAATGTTTCGTCTATTTCTTCCCTGCTTGGCCAACACAGTTGCTTTTGTTGTTTTTGGACGTGCTTCAGTTCATATCTACGCTAAGTATTGGGCGAATGAACGAAACATACGAAACGAATGCCCGATACGGAGCCCCCTTATTACTGTGAAAGATATGAACTATCTTTCCTGCGTGCGCCGTTTTCAGCTAGGTTGACACTTGCTGATAATGACGAAGAAGGACTGCGAGCAAGAAGCTGGCTCTTTTTGTCGCACAAGCCACCTTCTTGATTCAAAGCGGTTGACCGTAAAGTCCATCCGTCAACATCCTGCCGCCGCGTCGGGGTCGGCGAAGGCCAGCCTATGTAAGCACGATCCATAAATCATGCTTTTCACGATATGAACGCGGTTCCGAAGACGCACGTGTGTCGCGCCTTTGTAGACGACCGTGCTCCATCCGGGTGTCGGTGCTTATCAGCAGAGTGCGGAGATGGCAGTGTGCACCATGCAGTGGCCTCTCTATGGATTTGCCCGAACACTGAACACTTCTTACGCTGGTGCGTAAAAAAAAAGGACAAGAACATTTGTGAAATGAGTGAACCTGCTACAGGTAAAAACTGCGTGGCGCAACTTGGACAAGCGTGAAAATGTTTCCCACGGGCAAAGAAAATAAAAATGTCACTCGCATTTCTCTCCTCTGGGCGTCAGTATATTTGGTCCTAAGCAGCTGGCAGAAAGGAGAACTATTTTAGTGTGAAAGCATATTTCTTTCTAACGCGTTCCTCATTGCGCACTTTTCCCTCAAAAACACCACATGCCCCCCCCCCCCCTCCCCCGCCAATTCCACGCCCCCGGCCCCCAACAGCCATGCATGAGCGTGGGAAGTGTTCCTCATTAGGAGGAGTCGGGTATCACCGCAGCGCGTCAAGCGTACGCCTATGCATTCACGCACATATGCACAAACGTAAGCACCAACGAACACAATGCAAGTATGCCGGAGTCAGAGGAGCAGGAGGATTTCCTCCTCTGGCTTTTCCTTCTCGCAGACGCCATGATTCCTAGTTTGACTGGTGTAGTCGTACATTTTAAAAAGCCGTTTTCGTTCCGGCGGTGGAATGCGCGATAAAAATAAAGAGAAAATGTCCGCGTGGTCTGCGAAGCCTTGATGTTAACCACTCCTGGAAGACGTTCGCCGTTAACTGCCTCCTGACAAGTCAGCGGCTTTCAATTTAGCTTGCGTCGTCGAATATAGAGCAGGTGTCTTCTCTTGTTGCGAAGCCACTTTCCTTATCAGTGTGTGTCTTCAGAGAACAACGTATTAACTGCCGAGTCAGCAAAGCGAAAACGGAAACCATTCTCCAGATTTTGACTTCGTCGTATAAGGGCGCGCAGATGTGGCGGGGGAGGAGTATAATATTGCTAGTCGATAAGTCTGATTCCGCTTACCGCTTCCCAGAATGAGACAAAAATATTGAGTCGGGGAGCGTCCTGACAACCAATACAGTCACGCTTTAGGGACTGTTCGAGAACAAGGAACTGCAGAGGAGCTAGAGAGCCATAGTCGCAGATTTCTCCGATTGTCCCGAGGAGATTAAGAACGAAATAAGGGCAAGATGGAAGGGCGCTTGACTGGAACCACGGGAAGGCGTGTCGCAGTCGTCGTTCGCAAAGCGACTGCGACGCACTCACGACGTCAAAGAAAAAAACAAACAAGTGACTGAACAATACGAGGATTGTCGGGTCGATCGTCGACATTACAGGACAAAAGAGGAACACGACTCGCACGCTACGAGGGCGCCATCCATGCACACGTCAGCTTGTCGTCCCTTCTTGCTTAGAACGCGGAAGGGTCTCGGAACACGCGACCGGTACCGAACGGGGTTGTTGCTGGTGGGCGTTGCGAGGGGGGCGGAGGAGGCTGAAGCGGTCGTTGTTAGCGGCAACAACGTCGGTCGATGTTTGCGCACGCCATCTCCCCCCCATCCAGGGCTGTCGTTTTCCCCACGCTAACAAGGGCATGAAACGCGGCAGCTGTTAGTGAAAGGAGCGCAGATTGGAAAACGAAACAAAGGAAATTGGCCGTCCAAAAAGAAAATAAAAACAAAACGTGGGTGTGTCTCGGTGGTTCGCCGGCGTTCATCTCTGTTTGCCTTGCTTTCATATATAAAAGGGCGTCACATACAAATGTCGGCCCTTTTTCTTCCTTTATATTTATTTATCTTCACTGATCCGCGAACGAACGTCGTTCGTTTTCGTTCCCAATGAGGAACTTCTTTTTGTCGATTAACGACCTTATCATTACGCTTGGTAAGAACGGTGATACTGTGCAATAAGCAGGGCAGGAAACTCAGTAAGTTGGTAGTTAGTTCATGGAGAATAACAACGGGCTAACATAAAGAAACAAATAACAAAGCAAAATGAAAGAATGCTCACGGACACGACGCAGCGTTGCAATGGTTTCTGTTTTTGTACCTGCCTCCTTTCACAATCTTTTTCGAGTGCTACGTTGTTATTTGCGAAACGGCACAACGCTAGCTACATCGGAATAGCGTCTCGTGAGTCTTGGCGCCGTACCAGCACAGAGTCGAAGTGCAAGCTTATCGCCTTCGTTTACTGCACTCGGATGATGCTCGCACAAACTGACAAAGGCTATAATATGTATTGATCGTAAGGTGGCCGGCACGGGAAGACCGTGCAGCGTGATCCTTTCGAATGACGGCAACGTCATCTTTAGTAAGCGCGAAGCCTTAGATGCCACCTCAACCACGAAAACTGACCATCGGCGTCAGCACGAAATGATGCAAAAATATGATCACGTGGTGACGTCATCATATTACGTCAATATGACGCAATTACGTTGTCTTTTGTGCCATAATTATGACGTCACATAACGTGACGTCACACGACGTAGTCGCTTGGTCAAACGTGGGCCAATATCGAGGCAGTGCTTGAAAACCACGTGATGTGCAGAAAGCTGCGATGCCTCAGATCTTGGAGGCAGTGCAAAACTACGTTAGGATGAGAAGAAAGTGGAAGGCGGGTTTCGCCTTCGAGTAGTCTTAGGCAAGTGCTTAAGGGCCCCTGTGGCTTTTTATTATATCATCCTTCCTGTCTGCGCGCAACAGCCACTTCTGCGTAGTCACTCGCAAAACTGAAAGCCTGACGGGCGTCAGTGGCCCGACCCTAAACGACTCCCGCGACTGGCGCATTTCCGCCTGAATCGCCGGCGTTAAGCTCTTGGCAGGGCTGAACGTTATTGGCGTCGAGAAAAGAAAAATCAAGTACGAATAAAACACGCGCACACGGAAACATCCATGCTCAGAAACGCAGGCGCACACATGCGCGTTGCGCGTGGTGTGGGCCTTTTATTTTGTCAACGCGTGTGCGCCTACGGAACAGCGCTTAATATTTTGGGCGGGTCGAAACGGCAGCGGAAGGACGCGACAGCGATGGCGTAAACCATGAAATATGTCTGTGACAGGCGACACCGACGTATATATGGGTGGCGCCGTGCTTCGATCGATTGTTTCTGTTCACCGCTGCATATAGCTTGCTCGTTTTAGGTAATTCGAGCGTAAACGCGCTTCGAATTGCGCAACACGCGTTACAACGTTAAGAATTCCCTTTAACTTCGCTGGAGCGGATGTCTATGTCAGGTGTATACTAGCGCATCGCGTCAGCATCATCCTTCGGTTCCCCAAAGCCAACTTTCAGTCGTTCCCTACAAAAAATGCGTTATAATCTGAAAAAAAAAAAGCAAGTGCGTTCGTGGAATTCTCGATGTTCACTCGAGCGTTGTTCGCCTCGCATGCCTGAGCTCTGAAAACTGCGAGGAAATTCTCGAGCGAGTGCGTGACTGTGACACTGCAAACATTTCAAGCTATCCGTATGAAGAATGCCGCCTGTTTTTGACAAGAAGAAATCAATACCCGGATTTTACAATAACGTTTAGGTGATGTATTATACTCGCAAGCTTTCTACAATAAAAGGCCCCTAAAAGACCTCCAGAAATACGAAGAAGGAGCGCGTTATCGTTTATCACCGCTTTCCCGTCTTTTCGGCACAATTCGTGAGGCCAGCAATCCCGTTCGCATGACGTCATAAAGATACAAGCTCTCGATTGGTCCATATACGAGGGATCCCAGTGGTGAATGGTCTCCTACCTTCCTTTGGCGCGCAGTCGCACGCCGCTTCTGCCTCTCCTCGCACGACTATTGTGCGCGATCAACTGATTTCACTTGGTTTTGTGCGTTTTCGACTGCGTAAGTGGAGAGAACAGCGTATAGCTGAAAAGCGCGGAGTCCTGCTAGGCTCAATGCTTAGTGCTGATGCCGTCCATGTGTTTTCTGAGGAAATAAGTGGTGAGGAGGAGGCAGCGCCTGCGGGGAGGGTAGGAGGGCGAAAAAAAAACAAACCACTGTCTCGTCTTTTAATAATAATCATAATAATTTGTAATTGTTTGGGTTTTACGTCTCCAAAACCACGATGTGATTATGAGAAGAGAGGCCATAGAGGAGGAGGAATAAACTTTATTATGAACCAGCAATTTCAGTTCCTTGGCCTAGGCCTCCCACACGGGGCCATAGAGGAAGGATCCGAAAGTTTCGACCGCCTCGGGTTCTATAACATCAACTATTAATCTAAGTACACAGGCCTCTAGCATTTCGACAACATCGAAACATGGCCGTCACGGCTAGAATTCTCTCGTCTTTGAACTCGTAGTTGTTTAAGAGCTCTTTAGATGAAGATGGAAACACTTTGAATGCCGCACGAAGCAGACGCGAGCGTGTGAAAGCTCTTAAATAATTTACTCTGAGTAAGACGGATGCCTACAAGGTATGGTTTGTACGCTCGAGATCATCAACGGTTGTCGAATACTGGATCTATGTATAGCCAATATGTTTTCTGCAGGGCGACTTGTCTCCCTCAGGCTGGACTTGACTACAGAACGCTTGTCTTCCTTAAAACAGTCTACATGGCTAGTGGGAATACTGAACTTTGACAGAATACTGAATTTCCATCACTTAACGGGGTCATGAAGCACCCCTTGGGCTGGTTGAAGAAACACATCCTGCGGAAAGCTGACACGGCTATGAACTGCTCTGCCAAATATTACAGTCGTGCGCGCCGCGTAATGGCCACAAGCGGAGCGCGAAGTTGCCGTTTCCCCAGGCACCCTCTTTTCAAACAGAGGCCGGTTCTCACTCGTCGGTGGGCGGGGCGTCTGTCCGTTTACGTCGCGGATCTGTCAGTTTACGTTGCAAGAGACATAGCATGCTTATTGGCCGATAGCCGACGTAAATCGAGAGCGGCGTTCGGATCAGATGCGCTTCTTGCCGCGGGGTGCCGCCACTTGCCGGCGCCGCACTCCTCAGTACACGGTAGCCGCACTCGCGCAAGCGAATCACAGCGGGAGAGCGATCGCGTTTCATGACGCGCGCTGACGTAACTTCTTTCCCCCATGCCATCCCTCCCTGTCTAGCTTCCAGTGCGCTCGTCGGCACGAGAAAAGAGAGAAAGCGCTGGGAGCGTGCGCCAAACCCCCGTAACTCCGCTGATTCTTGACGGATTCGAGAAAGTTTTGCGGCAATCGATTCGGGAGGCAGTACACTCCGATACTGAGGTCATTAGATCATTACTTGGAAAAGTGGTTCATGGCCCCTTTAAGCAAAAAAAAGTCACTGTTTCGCCGCAACGGCGAAGCAATGAATGCGATAGCAATAAATTGTAATGTAACGCGAAGAACGGAAAGCAGCTCGAAATTGAGCGCGTCGCTCGAGCCCAAAGGACGGACGAAAAGAGCGCACACAGGACGAGCGCGAACTAATGCGTCACAGCTCGACACTTGAAGCGCACTGCTCAAACATAAAGCAGGGCGCACGAAACGAACGAACAGGTACACACAAGACGAGCGCGAACTAATTGTCACAGTTACTTATTTCTGTTTGAACAGCGCGCTCCTTTCCCAAACGAGGGCCGCTGCAGCGAGCGAAGCGAAGCACCCCACCGGGCGCCCTTTCTTTCCTCGAAATAAGCGCACGGAAGCGACCACGCCCTGTAGAGCGAAGAGCAACGGCGTTCGCAGCAGCGGGGCGACGATCTTTAAAGCGCGCCACACGCGCACACGTCGCGCCATCTATGTGGCCACTAAGAAAGCATGCTGAATTACATGGTGTATATAAATAGCTCGCCGTTAGCAGGCTGCAAGACGGTGCTGCCGTGGCCTAACGTTTAACGCGGCGGGCTGCAAAGCGAGAGGTCGCCCGTTCGATTCCGCGCGTCGGAATAAAAATAATTGAGAATTTCTCAATTATTTTTCTTTATGGCTTTATATATACATACTTATACATATACGGTGAATGACGGCGACGGGGACGGACATTTTCCAGCCGAGACTGTCCATATACTTGCTATCGCAATAAAAAAAAACGCATGCAGACACTGTCCCTCACTCTTACTGTCACTTTTCTTTCCGTCTCCGCATGCCTTCTTTTTTTTTTACTATTTCGCTTAAGCGTTAGAAATGTATCAATGTTCACATGCCTTCTATTGGCTGCGGACGCTTTACATTTCGGTGACACGGGCACCCGCGCACTTGCTTAGATTCCTTCTTTCGTTTTTCATCCGAGAGAGACACACTCGATGTCGCACGGTCGCCCCTCCGCCGAGAAAGTTTAATGGAGCTTCACGTGACGGGTGTTCGGGGATCTCCATCAACTGTGACAAGGAGTACTCTCGTAACCGGTAAGCTGAAGTTAAAAGAGAAAGCACGGGGGCGAACAACACATTCTTATGAATTGAAAACGAACTCCGTACTTTTCGCTTATTTCGCTGCCATTGAAGTGCCATACTATTCAAAACAGGAAAAAGGTGTGAAACTAGCTGCTGCCGTGGAACAACGATCCCCTCCCATTGTTTTGAAAAGAGCAACAGAGTTCTTGTTAGAAAATTTGGCTGCAGCAACATTCTCCGTTCAACAAGTTCTCATTACAGTGAGCCAGAAAGGTGCGCTGTATTCTCGTCATTTCAGGTGTTCATCTTTCCCGGAATTTGTGTCTTGTTTAGATAGATAAAGTAAAGAAGACGTAGAGCGGAACTCGGGCTGATGTATTTGCTTGGGGAGCGCGGAGATAGAAGCGAACGCAGCAGAATAATGTGGTGGCTATACAGCTAAATTTACGAGGTGCATGCTAGCAGTGGAAAGCTGCAGATGATCTCTAAGTACAGTTTAAACTCGATTTACCGAAGTGATGACCACGTTAGAATTTTTTGGTTAAATCGAGAATTTAGTAAAATTGAGAAAGCGATTTTTCGATCCTTCTAAATTTAAAATTGCTACGTAGCGACACCCAATATCTACCACGTCATTATTTTTGGGGGCAACCCGCGCCTGCGCGTCTCAAAAGTCCGCGCGGCCGGCCTGAGGGCGGTCCTGACATAGGGCACACCATGTTCGGACATTGCAAGCCAGGTAGATCTTTATTATTTTTATTGCGATAGCAATTATGTGAATACTCGGTGGGTTTTTGCCGTCGCCGTCACCGTCATATTCCGTATAAAGTCCAAATCAGGCAGTTTTTTTCCGACAAAAGAAGCACCCCCTTCTCTATTACGCTTACCCGTTAAGCTGCCGAGAATATGAGACTTAATGGGGCGGTTGCGTCAGTACGTGCGGTTATCGTTCACCTTTTTCTCTTATGGCTACTAAACGTTTTCATACTTCTGTTGCGTATAAAGCATCACTGTCGTCTTAATTTTGCTTCGCAGTCGTCCTATATTTACGTGTCATCACACCTACCCCACGTAACATGTCTGTTCTCTATTCCATCTTCCTTTCTTGATGAAAGGTGAGAAATGTTTTTTAATGCGAATGATTTCTTAAGGAACCTTTGGCACTTTGAGCGTATCTATCTATCTATCTATCTATCTATCTATCTATCTATCTATCTATCTATCTATCTATCTATCTATCTATCTATCTATCTATCTATCTATCTATCTATCTATCTATCTATCTATCTATCTATCTATCTATCTATCTATCTATCTATCTATCTATCTATCTATCTATCTATCTATCTATCTATCTATCTATCTATCTATCTATCTATCTATCTATCTATCTATCTATCTATCTATCTATCTATCTATCTATCTATCCGCCTACGTCTGGGTGCTCTCACGACCGCCTCCTTAACTTGGTGTATATCAAAATATGGAGGAAAGAGCTGTGGATACCACGGACATATTGCTTTCTTTTAAGCTACGGAGACAGTGACGTAAGCCAGAGACACGCTCTCCGACTATTTACCAGTCTAATTTTTTCTTTAGACGCACTGTGTTGATGAAAAGCCAGAGACGAATCCTCTTATCCGCTCTCGCTCGTCTTCACAACAGAACGATGACACTAGGAACAATTCTCCAATGTCATCTTGAAAAGTCATCGAGAATTCAAGCAACCAAGGCATTGCTCAAATTCCTAAGGACAACAGACTTGCATGAGCGGCTGTAGGCTCCTAATGATGCCACATACCGCTCAAGACTGTGAAGTTATGTGTGGCGTGTGCGTTCCCCTCTCTTTCTCTCTTTCTTTACTCTACCTTCAATCACCCCCATCCTTTCTCCCTGCACAGGGTAACCTGTAATCCTGATTAACGCGGGAAAAAAGTTTCTTTGCGTTTTGAACTGGTATAGCGCATTACGGAGAAAGAAGAAACGGCCAAACAGACCGACACAAGAGAACAGAGCGCTCCGTCCTCTTGTGTCGGTCAGCTCATTTCCCGTGGAGCCCTCGTGGCGAGTCCAACGTCGGCGAGGCCGCATTCGCTGTACCTTGTATATGCGTTATGTTGCGTGGGTTTTTTTATGGCACTGTATAAGCGTGTTACTATTCATTACTAGATTCGATTATTACTAGATTACTAGATTAGTATTTAGTACTAGATTCGGCTGGCGAGCTCGTCATGTGTAAACGTAGGTTAATAAATGTACGCGTGTTGTTGCACGACCGCGGGACTGTCTCAGTGTGTTCCGAGAGCGCGCCACACATTCAGGCCCCACGTGGTTTAGGCAAGGACGACGAGAAGCCTACACGCCTAGAATACGCGCCGCAACAAAGGGACCAACGTGTTGATGTGCAACACACAGACGCTGCTCGGCGTCTTCAGTTCTTTAGATGCGAACGCGTAATGAACTTCGGTGCAGCCAGTGACTCTGGCGGTGGCGGCGCGAAAGACTCACCTTGTGCCGCTGTTCGTTTTCGTGAATGCGCCGGCGAGCGTTTCGCTGAAGTTCCTTAGAGAAACAGTTCTTTTTCTTTCTCTATGGAAGCTCTTTTGCCGTCGTCGACCTTGGCCGACGTTGACCTCGAAGGTCAGATTCACGCAACGAGGCGTTTTCTAGGTTTGTACCAGGAGGAGAAGAGCTATCGCTTGAAAGGTAACTATAAGCTGATGGGTAGCAAACGGGATGCTAGAATATTGGTTCGCCTCCCTGCATTTCTCTTATTCGCACACACACACACACACACACACACACACACACACACACACACACACACACACACACACACACACACACACACACATATATATATATATATATATATATATATATATATATATATATATATATATATATATATATTCCTTGCTCATGATAAGCCATCATCACAGTGGTACTGCGTCGGTGCTCGGCATTTCCGGTGTTCCGGAAAGAGTCATAGTTCGTGGACAAGCAGCAGCTCTGCAACAATAAAGCATACAAAGAAGATCGAAAACACAGAATGCTTTATTCAGAAAATGCACACTTGATATGCTGACACCCATTTCAGCGACTGTGATTGCACGACATTTTTAAACGAAACACCTGCCGGAGGTAATGACGTTCTGAAGCTAAAGATAGCATACTCATTAAGAAAAAGAAAAATAAGAACAGATAGTATACCACTTATGCTGTGCATTCGAGCTCACAGTTTGGGTGAACAACTTGAGCCTCCGCTGTTATTCGCAGAGAATGGGCTCGGGAAAGGCTACCCAGGAAGAAAAAATGATTCACGTGCTAGAAGGCCCTGTAAAACAGAACATAGAGCTGAGGATGTGACTCAGCCTTTCTTAAAGAAGCATGAAGGAGAAGGCGCACAGGTGGTAAGAACTCTTAACATGCTTATTCTACTACACGACAGGTTCTCTTACCTACAGTTTAACAATGGTATATCAGCCAGTCAACGATGTTTTTTCTTCTTCGCCAAAGCTCTGGGAGTGCCCCTCGGTACGTGGCACTGATGCAGCATCGGCCAGCAAGTGGGGTTCCGATATGAGGAGTCCGGACATTCAGTCACAACTTTGGGCTGTCCAGAGGGCCCACGATGCGGCGATAGGTTTCGGTCTGACTGTCCCGTCGTGGGAGCGGCCCGCCGTGTGCAAAGGCACAGACCTCTGGGCTTTGTTAGTAAAGTTTTTCCAATCCAACGCAATTCAAAGCGCCCCTTTTGTGATCCCTTCACAACAGGCAAATTCAAAATGCACAAGGATGAAAGCATCCCCACGCTGAGCGGCGTTGTTTTGCCTTTACTGCAATGTTCACATATTCGGAAACACATACTAATCACACATTTTAATAAAGCAGCATTAAAACACAGCGCAAGGACTTCCGAAAAGATCAGGCTAATTTAAACATAGTTATGCTCATTGATAAGCTAATCACCGTCCTTGCGTGGGACATTGCTCATGCTTACCACGAATGTTTGCACTTGAAGTATCGTACGGGTTGGATGCTGAAAACTCATAGGGTCCCTTATGCGCTCACTTAAGACAACTGCTAGGCGAAAGCCATTTTCTTCCTTTTTTTCTCATTCGATGTACTGATCCTGCCCCGTCACCTTCTGAAAGCTTTCTGCACCCAACGTGGTTTCGCACTGCCTCGAGGATCGGAGGCACCTCAGCTGGTTTTCCAATGCTTCCCTCATCGGCCCACTTTTGACCAAGTTACGATGTCATGTGATGACCTCATCATGTGACGTCTCGGGATGGGACGCCACGATTACGCCATAACGACGTCACAAATTTTGGCGATCTATGACATCATGATGACGTCATATGGTGACGTCACCACCTGATTACTTTTTTGCATCACTCGTGCTGACGCCGCCGATGCGGGAGGCCGGTCAAGTTTCGCGTTTGGTGAAGCCTCTAAGGCTTTCGCCTTAATAACTGTCACCTGGGACCAACGTATGACTCTGCTTATATGAATAAAAAAATAGATTTAAGCGGGACTTGCCTGTAAAAAAACTTATTCTGCATCGCAGAACTTTGTGTCAATTTGCGATGTTTAACTTAAGACATTGGGGAAATAAAAAAAAACACAGAAGCGGTTATAGTGGCAGCGAAACGGTAGCCGCAGTATTAAATTTCATGCAGTAATGCGAATTCTTGCCTCGGCTGTGCTGCTAACCATTTTGAGTCAAGCAAAAAAAAGGTTGGTTTGCAAAGCTTAGTCAGTAATGTGTCCCGCCTGCTAAAAAAAAGAGTTCCTTCTATAGTTATTCCTCCATTGTGGAGTTCGCATTCACGACAGTGATTTCTACTTCCGAAAGTGTTTGCATGGCTGATGCATGATGCATCGTCCGTTGTGTTTAAAATTTTGGGAACTTACTGTAAGAGCGATGTGTGGGCAATGTTTCCTTACTCTATTTTTCCTCGCCTATGCTCAGCGTAATCAAAAGAATTTGGTTTCCTAGTTGTGGTCAATCAAGACTGAGCTGTTTGTTTTCTTTTGTACTTGGTCCGTGAAACACATCTGTACGGCTTCTGGGGCACATTGTCGATCATGATGATATCCTCAGTCCCATTGTTTTACAGGAGCAGTTACCGATGCGAGGCATTGCTTAGGTCAGTGAGTGAGTCGAGGATTCAACCCCTTGTAGTTTGTGCTTTTGATACATATGTTCCTCCGCGGCTTGTACAGACTGCAGTGGTTAGTGTTGGGAACGTACTTCCTACATGCAATATAAAGACGTAGGTGTTTACTATTGCACAACTTAAAAGCTCATGTTGCTCTTTTTGTATGAGCTGAAGAAGCGTTACATACGTGACACGGGTGCGCGAAGCAAATGAAAAGAGAAACAAGAGAGAACCAATGATTCTGCTGAATACCGCGGGATGCTATCTGTACATTGTTATCTCCAGTTCTAAACATTGACATTCTGTAGTATGCTCGTTAAGGAACAATATTTAATACGATGAGCATACACTATAAAAACATTATTCCTGTTACTGCCTCTCCCCAAGAAAGAAAGCAACAACAAAGGTGTCACCTGGATGAATACTACTTTCTTTTACACCCATTTTTATGCATTCGGTTACTGGCCTTCGCAAGGTATCGCGCATACAATTCCTTTCACCTCGAACAGCACAGACATCCGAGCTACAACAGCATACTTCGTAACAAACAGCTCATCACACGTATTCGAAACATTAGCCCGCGCTTCAACGATGAATACACGTGTTACGCGCATGCAGGACATCAACGTACTGTCGAATAATTATCAGTTGTTTCGACGTCCAGAAGCTCCTTCCTTCCCGATTAACACTCGTGCTTCGTGATGCGGCTTTTCTCCCCACTTGTCGAAAGTTCGCGAAGCACTTCAGCGACACCCGGGGCTGCTGTGCCGGCTGGCCAAGTCGTTGTTCCTACTTCGCCTGCAGTGAGAAAAACCAAATCAAGAGCGTCACTGTAAAGCGACAGAACTCCATACTCATTAAGGGAACTCTTAAAACTCCGTTAACCACGGCTCGCTACAGTGTTACGCCAGCTGCTCCCTAGAACTACTGGTCAACTAGGCAAAAACTAATTTAGGAATGGGAGAACGCATGGACAGACTCTGTCGTTTATTGTGTGCAGTGTTTCGAAAGATGAAGCTGCAGACTGCGATGGTCAGTGGATGGAAGAAAAGAATAGGTTAGCAGCCGCAACGCCGGCACGAGGTTGCATTTGGCAACATATTATAGGGACGAAGCCTTGGCAATCTTATGACAATGGAGTAACTTTTAAGTGCGAATGCACTTTATAAGCGACCCTGAATCCGCCGTCCCATAGCAACGGCGCGAGGAGCGGAGAGGAGCGTCTGTAGCAACGGCGCAGCGACGTCACGCCCCACGTGACTGCGCGCGCTCCGCCCTCCGCTCCGTGGCTGCGCGCGCCCCGCGCATTGCCTGTGGTGATGAAGGCCGGCGGCGAGACGCCGAACGAAAGCGTGCGAAGCGAGCCGAGCACCCCGAAGCCGATCTGGCGCGGGGACGCGCGATGCGTGAGCGAGCGCGGGCCCTCGAATTCGATCGGCCGGACGCGCGCTTCAAGCGAGACTTCCTGGACCGCAGCTTCGGATATAGCTGCGCGGTGTGCGATCGACTGTGGTTCGACAACAACCTGAGCCCCATCTCGGGCGTGCGCAACGCCGCCAACAAGTTGAACGCATCTTAATGCTGTGGTGCGCAAAGGAACGAAACACGAAGGAAGGCAAACGAAACACGGCCGTGTTTCGTTTGCCTTCCTTCGTGTTTCGTTCCTTTGCGCACCACAGCATTAAGATGAGTTACCAACTCGCCCAGCAGTCCGTACTTCTCAAGTTGAACGCGTTGCGGGCTCTTTGGAACGAGTTCGGAAGACAGATCATCATCATCAGTAAAATTGCTTTGCACTTCAAAACGGCCAGACCTCCGTGGGTCGGCTGGCGCGTGCTCTCTCGCTGCCGTCTCCTTCGCTCGGCTCTGCAGTTTAGTCGCGCGCGCCCCCTCATAGCATCACCCCGTGCTTCGCACTTCCTCATACTCCCCTTCGGGGAAATGCGGGTTTTTTTTTGCTCTGTGTACTAATCCTTAGAAACCAAAAGGAACGGGTAGTTTTTCGCTGCACAGACTTTTGGAGCTTTAACTTCTGACCAAGCGTAGTTAACGTAAGGAACAACCCTACGCATGGGTTCTTATTAGTTTTAGCACTGCGTAAGTAGCGTCCGTAACGGCGTTGCGTACGTGAGAACGCTGAGTTTTGCGTAGTGCGCGTGCGCAGAACTTCTGATAATGCGCACCATGCGAAACGCAGCTTTCTTACGTGTGCAACGCCGTTACGGACGCTACTTACGCAGTACTAAAACTCGCTAATGATACACCTAGGTTTAAGTCCTGGATTGTTGAGCGTTAATCTATTCAGATTAGACAAAAATATTTCTCATTTAAATAAGACGTTAGTATGTTCTGGAACAAATAAACAATAACGATTCTCCTATGGATGTTTGATGCACAACGCGGTATTATCTTCGTAGTTCTTGTACTTTTTTCTGATCTTGCACTTAGAGTAAGATATGAGATCTTGAGGTCTCACAGAAAGTACAGAAAGCCTGAGATTAGCTTCAGTTTGTGTGAAGCATGCCTGCATATTCGAGTGTGGTTCGCGCGGATGCTCTCATGTTGCACGTAGTAATTGTCATCTACTGCCTCGAGCAGCGTGCAAGGCAATCGGGCAGTGTATGATCGCCATCTTTTCACAGCAGTTTATGAAGCTCTGTTTTGTTGAAACGCCGTGCCGCGGTTATACCAACTCCTTACGCGAATTGAACGTGCGCTGCGCTTGAACCGTAGTTTGTATGTGGGACAAAGCTAGAGATACTTGTAAACCTTTGTAACAAAGCTAGAGGTACGTATAAGCCTTTGTGACAAAGTTAGAAAAATATATACACCTTTGGGACGAAGCTGGAGATATCTTTAAACCTTTAAGGCAAAGCTAGAGAGACTTATAAACCTTTGGGACAAAGCTGGTGCTACTTATAAAAAGTTATATTTAGGAGATTGCATAACTTCACATGACTGATACACAGTAATTTACAAATAGTGAGGTTCAGACTTTCAATTTAGCAGGAATTGCTTTCCCAGCGAAGTTTAACTACTAATCTTAACTTTCCAGGCAGTCATCGGGACGGAAAGTGTGGCTCGTTATAAGCGAGTTTATTTATTAGAAGGGTTGCACAAGTACAGTTCCAAGGATTGCGACAAAGCCTCTGTTGTGAATGCCGAGCTGACACTGATTACCAACTTTTCTTTTACAGCGAAAGCTGTTATGAGATCATTCAGCGGCCGTTTTTGGCGCCGTAGTTGTCCGCCGCCGCCGGTGTCCGTAACCACTATCGCTCGAAATAAGAAAAAAATTCCAGGATGGAACGAGGTTCGAACCTGGGCCCTCTGCGTGGGAGCCCAGTATTCAACCTCTGAGCCGAGCCGGTGCTCGAAACTGCTTTGCGAAAAGGTCCTATACAGGCTTCATGTCGGGAAGGAACCACATTAACATATGCAATATAGCGTGGTAGAAAAGTAAAATAAGCACCAAGAGTCGCACAGCGCGAATTCTGTAACCAGGCGTCACACAATGCGAATTGCGCAACGAGTAGGTCGTTGAATGCTTCCAACCCATTACAAAGGGCTCCGCCATAATTCCTCATCGTCATCAGGCGCAGCATCAACAAAGTGCGCATAATGCCTTACATGCGTTTAGCAGGTACCACGGCTCTTCGCAGAATGACGAAAATGGAATTGTGCCTGCTTCCTCACTTCTCAAAAATTACAATGATTTATAGCGTAGTGGGTTCCTCGCAAGTGCACTTGTATTGGTTGCCAAGGAATCCCATAAGCGCATGATCCATTTCCTCGGGGTCTCAATAAAGTTCTTCGACCCCCCTCCCTCTCCCACGTCAACGTATGTTCTACAGCATGGCGAAAGAGGGAAATAGCGACCGCGCGTCACCGAATTCAAATTGTGTATTTGGTGGGCCGTTTAAAGCTTCCAACCCATTACAAAGGGCTGGGCCATAGTTCTTCATCGTCATCAGTCGTTGCGTCAACAAAGTGCACATAATGCTTTACAGACGTGTAGCTAGTGCCTCGCTTCTCCGCAGGATGACGAATAATGGCTTAGTGGGTGCTTCCCAACTTCACAAAAATTGTGATTTATGGCGTAGTGGGTACCTTGCTAGTGTACTTGTATTTGTAGCCCCAAGAGAGCTTACAAAGGGCTCTAGAAACGCCGCTGTTCCAGCTTTCTCTGTGGCTGTGCTGCGCTTTCAGCGCAGGCCTGGCGTTTTTTTACATTCTTCCACACTAAGTGATGTGGCTGATGAAACAAAAGAAAAGATACAAGCGAGTGCACGTTCTCCAAAGCTTAGCGGTTCATCCAATTCCGACGTAGCAGACTGTTTCCATGAGAGCTCTGAGGAGAGCCGATGTATCATTTCTTTTTGCGCGAGATTCCGCATGACGTAGTCCAAAACAGTATTGTGACAGCTGTCTCTGTCGAAACAGTGTTTATCTGAACTCGACAGACCGCGCGTTTCGCGGCACGAGAAAACTAGATCTGACGTTCAAAATGTGTCGCGAAGTAGGCGAGGAACGACTGAGCCAACGTGGTTTGTTTCCACACCGTTAGGTTGGTTTCGAAACAGAAATGATGTAGTTGCGTGCAGAACAGTGTTATGCTTGTCATCTGTTGTTCACGAGTGTGATACTAGCGCCGTTAACGCCACAGATGAGTAGAAAGATTACTAAATTTTCATTTGCGAGCGTTCGTTAATTATAGGGAACAATATGACTGTAGCTTCACAAACGCAGCGATTTAGTCTGATCTTCATCGTTACGAAATATTCCGTTTGTTCTTGGCAGCTTGTGGGCCCTCTTCTGCCACCGCCTTATTACAGTGGTTACGGTTTACGGCTGCTGACTCGAAAGTCGCGGGTTCGATACCGGCGGAGGTCGCATTTGCAACAGAGGCGAAAATGCTAAAAGCCCGTGTACTCAGATTTAAGTGTACTTAAGAACCCCAGGGTGGTTGAAATTTACAAAGCCCTCCACTATACGACGTGCCTCGTAATCATGTCATGGTTTTCACACGTAAAACCTCAGAAGTTATTATGAATATTATAGTTTTGGCGTGCATGCACTCCTCTGTTAGCGTAAAATGCCGGAGGGGCCTACAGTCTGCATAAAAAAAAGCGCTGTCCTCACATCCCGAGCGCATTGCTTAGGATTTGCAGCTTTTACTTCTCAACAATGCATGATTTTTGATCCCGTGTGTCACTCACTTATTAAACGTGAATCAGCAAGAATCAGCGTGATTTCGCCATATGTTGTGGGCACAGCTTGTTCAAATCCCCGAGTTCAATCATACTGCAGTTAAAGCAAGGTAACGAAATAGATTACTTGTACAGAGGTGGCGTGCCCAAGTTTGTTGTATTAGCAGATTAGGAGCTTAAATCACCACCACAGTTCTACGTGAAGCGAATTTAAAGTGTGCGTAGAAATTGATTATTTTTTTCCTGAAAGAACATACATCATCTCTTCAGACATGGTGTAACCAACACTTCATTTGCCTTCGAGTTTGCTACATTCTTAAAAAGGTCGGGAATAAATCGCTATCTGTAGCCAGGAAACACCGGTACAGCAGTCGGGCACCGTAACCACTAGAACCCCGTGGCGTGTCATAGCCAGGAAACTAGGTTACCGCGTCTACTTTCCTGGCTACATCTAACCCTCCATCCAGGACATCGTGAACAATGTAGTAAACGACGCTTGGTTTTACAGGTGCGGAGATTTTTAGTACCCGTCCCTGCCACTTCAAACACCAGGCTCAGCTCAAAACAACGTTGCACCGTATTCTGAAAGGAGGCGGGGTAGAAGTGCTTAACTAAGGGCGCCGGCAGCCGTGAAAAACGCATTAGACCTGCGTCTTGGCCACTGTATACACACGCGAGTGCTACTGGAGCGCTTAACGCACTCTCGAACACTGTGCAAGGTGCACAGTTGGAGAGGGGTTTCCTTTTTCTTTTTCCCCCCTGGAAACTAATTACCGTTTCCCGCATTAGAGCATTCGGTATTGGAGTGCCGGCACTGCAGCGTTTGCTGTCGGCCACGGGCTCCTGAAGGGAACTTTCGCGGCGAGCTTTTCAACTGCGACGACGCGTGCGCGAGATTAAGGCGAGCGTCGTGGGAGCACAGTTGTTAGGACTTACTGACAATTCTAAGGAGGTAATTAAGGTAAGCGTAGTCGTTGTCTTCGCTGCATTTGAAGATATAAAGAAACTGCGTAAGTTTGCGTTCTGAGTTTCGTTCGAAACACGAAATATTTGGCATAAGAGGAACTGACGTCAAATCTAACGAGAAACTGTTTCGACGATGTTCAACTAATACATTGATTCCGTTTGCTCTGCTTTTGTTTCGCGTATTTTCTGCGCACCCTTTTTTATTTATATACGAAAAACATGGGAAGATGGCCTAAGTTAGAGCCGGCTATCCTGTCACCATGATATTAACGCTGAAAAACAAATACACAAAATAAAAAAATGAATAAAAGTATCATAAAAGAAAAAACAAGAATGAGGTGCAGTACGTGCACATACGACCTCTGGCTCATTAAGGATTCTTTTAAGGGCCGAGTCCAATGCATACAGGGTGATCACAGATTATCCTGTATGTCATTTCTAACCTATTTGCCATATTTCTAATATATTTGAAATTATGCCATTTCTAATCGATCTTTAGATTGTCGAGAGTGTAAGTGCACGCCAGAATTCGATAAATGCGCAGTGTTGTACCGGCATAGAAATGAAGAAACGCGCCTGATGATTGAGGCATGACATAACGAGAATAGTGGTAGGCGCATGCGTGAGCCAACCGTCGATTAACTTGCGTAAATATGAAATCAAATGCCTTAACAGTTATCTTCCACGTAGACCCCCACACGTGACGGATTGATAGGTCCGCCTGTGGCATCGGCATGCGCAGATAAGTTTTCGTGCCTTCTTTATTTCCCGCCGTTGTGCGTCTCTTCAGTTGTTAGTCGGCGTTTGTGGTGTCCTCAGTTCTTTCTTGTGCCCGTCTTTGCACGCCCTGTCTATTTACAATGAATACTTACCAACTAGCTCACCTCTCTGTTATTCTAAGCTTCAGTCAACGTTCACCGGATTGTGTGACGTAATGAGCAAACACTCACCACGACAATCCTTGCGGGTTTTCATCCTCTCGTGCCTCTCTCTCTCCCTCTCAGACGACGTCACGCGGCAGCATCTCGGTGCAGACGCGCGCCTTGCTCTCCTTGAAGCGTACTATCGTCTGCTGCACCTTGGCTGGGCTCTGCGTTGGCTCCGGCGTCGCTGTCGCCTGCAGCCGGCGGCAGTTCGTGCTGACCAGCAGTAGTATGATGGCGGCGAACAGCACGAACACCACCTGAAAGCCGTTTGCTGATGTTAGCGGGACACTAATGGCAAATAGCATTTTATGTCAGAGGGAAAGTTCAATGATCGAGAGCGTCTAAAGCGTCAGTACTATAAACAGCAGTGCATTAGTAATCGGTAAATTAAGGTAAGTGTAGGAGACAGTTTGCGCCACCAGTGAGACATTCTGACCCGCCACATGGTGGCCTAGTGGTTATGGTTCTCGACTGCTGACCCGCAGGTCGTGGGATCGAACCCCGGCCGCGGCGGCCGCATTTTTGATGGACACGAAAATACTTGAGGCCCGTGCACTTAGATTTAGGTGCACGTTGAAGAACCCCAGGTGGTCGAAATTTCCGGAGCCCTCCACTACGGCGTCCGTCATAATCATATCGTGGATTTGGGACGTTAAACCCCAACAATTCTTCATTCAGTGGGACATTCTAGGACTCATGTCTGGTAGTGGCCCTCGCATCTAGGCATTCGTGCGCCCTTGTTTATTCATTGGGACAACTTGTGCTTCGTCGCATCGCCGAAATGGATCTAGGAGGCCACGTAGAAGGTAGCGCGTGGTTTAGATGTGCTCCGCCAGGTGGCACAACAATGCCAGCTGCTCACAAGACAACCGTCTGCTCTTTCAATTAACTCAATTAATTTTAATTATTTTCCTCTCAGCACATTGGCCCTTATCTTACGTAAACTTGTGCTTAAGCAAAAGAGTGTATCGCTCAGCGAAGCCAGGATGCCATTGCTTAAAGCTTCGTCAGTTTTGAAGACGAAAGCACTTTGCGCTTCAGTGTCACGTATGTGGAATTTTGAAAGGACAGCTTATTACTCATAATCAGCTGCAGCCTAAGAATAAATGCAAGCTCTATCCACAAAACCACGGTGCGCTTGTCCTTCACCTCTGTAATAGAATCGTACCAGCTCGTTTGCAATTGAAGCGCAAGTACATTTTTTCTTCCTTTCTTTCTTTCTTTCTTTCTTTCTTTCTTTCTTTCTTTCTTTCTTTCTTTCTTTCTTTCTTTCTTTCTTTCTTTCTTTCTTTCTTTCTTTCTTTCTTTCTTTCTTTCTTTCTTTCCTTTCTTTCTTTCTTTCTTTCTTTCTTTCTTTCTTTCTTTCTTTCTTTCTTTCTTTCTTTCTTTCTTTCTTTGTCATTGCGGAATGCTGCCTCCTAACCGTTTCCTTCCACCATGCCGGGAACTGCACCTTCATCCACGTGCGCAGCAGCGCAACGCTTAGTTGCTACATGCAACTATACGGCGGTCATGTGGTCATGTCCAGGCAACAATGAAATGTGGCAACGCGAAATGACAAGTGTCCGCGATGAAAGATCAACTTTACATGTCAGAAACTGCTGTTCGCCGACATACCCACGACGGGGAGAGCGTCAGTTATTGGAAAACGGCGCACACAAATACGCATGCATCCGGCGCACGTACGAGGGCCGCATTTCTGTACGCTCGCCGGCGCCGGCGTTTTCGCGTGCGACGCCACTGAAATTTGGGAGTTATAAAAACTTCGCTTAAAAAATTGGCCGCGTATCTGCGAGCTTCGCTGCAAATGTCGTGTAAAGACGATAGAAGAGGCGCTGTGTGAAATATGGACGCCATCTGGCAATACGTCGGGAAACATGAGTGCTGTGTTGCGTGCTGGTAGTCCCGGCGCAGCAGCAGCCGAAGACTGGCGGTGACCAACGCGACCGGCGGGGACGCCAGCCAGCCCGAACAAGCGGTTTGGCGCGAAGCGCTGAAGCAGAAGAAACGTCCGCACTCAACGAGTACTCTCCACACACTCTTTTATTTACACGTCGCCTGGGTAAAACAGGAACGCCAGAGCGGCGCCCACAACCGGCAGCCTGAAGGCCGCCCACAACACTGCTTTTTCATTTTTGAAATATTTTTTTTTCACCTTTTTGGCCTTCTCAAAACTAAAGTTCTTCAACACCAACCCATGGCATTCATACAGTGCAATACAGAACCGAAACGGAAACACAACAATGAGCTCGTGCGAAGGGCACGGAGGAAGGCAAATTTCAGCGCAGTCGCATTTTCAGCGCAGCTTAAGAAACTAGGGTCCTTAAAATTACGTATGTACGCATTTTCTATTAAAGGAACACGCCACCTAATACTTACCTAGTGATGTTGCACCTCAGATATGCATGATATTTACTTTTTGATCGACAACGTTCACAAGTATGAAGAGCCGTACCAGTTCAAGACGGCTGGCTCTTGGGCAAGTGGTTCAACTTTGGCCGAGTGGCTGAATCGAGGGACGTGCCGACAAACAGAAAGACAGAAAGACAGACCAAAATTTCTCCGTTTAAGTATCCCAAGAAAGACTATCGTCTTTAAAAAAGCGTTCTAGGTGAAGCTGTACTACAATAAAAAAATACGCTTACGCATCATTAAAAAAACTCGCAAGAGAGATAATGCGTGGATTAATTCATTCATGGTTATCAGTGTGATGAGGAATTTGTAGGAGACTTTGAAAGGGCAACATTTCAGGCATTTTGTTCATTTTGAGTTCGTTTGCCTAAAGGATAAAATTGAAGCTTAATTTCCCTTTTGCAGCAATCTTTACTGCGTCGGTTGCAAGTAAAGCTGTTTGGATAGGCAGTCCAAATGCGCAGTGTAACCAATTGGAGTGCGGAGGCTATTCGTGATCACTTAAGTTAGGTGTGCCGTCATAGATTTGGCTCCATGCACAGTATGGTCTGGCGATCAATGCAGTTTTCGCTAACCTCCTGTGGTTGCTAGAATAGCGGTGTACGTAGCATCTGTCCTTAGAGAGACTAGGCACAAAAATGGAGCATAATTTACGCCATCCTTGAGGGCATAGTTGCCAACATAGCATTGTAAGTTGTATCTGTTGCAATGCATCGTTCGATCCTGTTGTCATGAGGGGGCCGTGGCTCAAAAAGTGAAGCGTAAATTACGTCATCTTCGAGAAGGAGCACGTGAAATTGGAACGTTCGTAAAGCGACTGTTGGAATACCGATCATATGCAGGTGACTCACTGAATGGCACCCATGTCCCCGACCACGCCAAAGGCAGAGCTTCTGTGTACGGCGCCAGCCCGACGATCTGCAGCGGGGCAAAGTTCTGGCCAATAGGTGCGCGATTCTGGTTTTAACAGTTTAACTGCTTCTGGTTAACCTCCCTGTCTTTCCTTTCTCCCTCTTTTCTCTCTCTTTAAGACTGAAATTGTTTCTAGTCGGCCTTTCTCCGGCGCCTGCGGCGTAACACTGGTCACGTGGTCTTGTGGTGTGGCGAGAGTGAGGCTCGTAGGAAAGGGGAGGGGGACAGCGCCGGGCCGAGAGAGGCCTGGCGGAAAAGGAGGAAGGTCGTGCCTTGTCCAGAATGGTGATGTGAAGCTTGCTGGAAAGGGAGGAAGCAATGGGAGGTGTGCCAAAAGAGGCGAGGTTGAGGCTCGGTGGAAAGGGCGAACCAAAGAGACACACGCCAGGAGGAGCGAGTGAGAATGAGGGGCTTGGTGGAGTAAGGAGGGTGTCGGTTCTTCAGGAGCTCGCTGTGCCAGAATGGCCAAGACTGCTGGTACTCCCGAGGAAGAAGCCGCCCGACGTAGGCAACAGAAAGACGATAGCTTGACGAAGGTGGGCATCAACTTCGCTGTTTCGGCAGCTTTTACATAGTGTAGCTGGCTGGACTTTCCTTAATCGAGTAACGGATAATTGTTGTTTAAAGTAGTTGAATGTTTGGCGAGTTGGTATTTGGAGATTAGTGTCATCGTAGGTAGCGCAACAAAACGACCAAATAGAAAGGAAAATGAACACAGATGCAATGTTTGTCTGCATGTACAAGGTCACACATGGCATGAAAGAAGTGGCTAGGCGGTCCAACGTGCCGTTGGTGTTTTCGGCCCTTTAAAAGCTAGCTCAGCAGAGCCATCGCACCCCTTGTGCAGCGAGAAATGTGGGCTGTAAAAAAGAATCAAGAAAAACGTTTTGTTAAGTGTGCCAGCAACTTAGTGTACGAGATTCCCCTGGCCTGCAGCAAAGTATACATCGGCCAGACGGGGGTGTTGCCACAATGACCAACTCAGGGAGCGCGCAAAGAACCTAACAAGCAGAGAAGTCATCTTGTTGACTACTGCATGGTTGATCCACATGCGAACTGCGTTATCGGTGTGCAAAAATCTCAGGTCGAAGTAAGCAAAAAAGTTAAAACAGCTCGTGAAACGTTAGAAACATTTTTTTGCTTATCAGGAAAGCAGGTGTGCAGTGTGTAAGCGACGCACCGATTGCGCTGTACGATGTCGAGATGAAATTTCTTTCGCGCCTGGTTTGATAATCTCTTGTCTCATTATCTCCATTGTTCGGTAGACGGTGCGCCTGCGCAGCTTATGCATATGTAAACCTGTGGATCTGCCTTCAATAAGAGCAGTTGCGCATCACTATCTAAGCCTTCCTTTCTGGAAGGCGAAATTTCATTTAATGACCTCGAGCAGAATAAACGCGAAACGATGCCACCAAGGAGAGCGTGACAGTGTGGTTTGCGTAAAGAATGGTTCACGCATGGCCTTACCGTGACGTAAATGATGGCGTCAATAGACTGGTCCAGCCTCGGATGATGCAGACGCCGTAGTCCATGGCGGAATGGGAAATTACTGATGGGCATCGGGCCTTGCTCCCAAAGGTGGCATGTGTGCAGCATGAGATGACATCGCATGGAATAGAAGGCAGAGAAAAAATGTTAATGCTTCGTCATCGCTGAACGAATGCGCGAATTTCAACCCTTTTCGAGATGCGTTATCACTAACTGTTTATAAATGCTTGAAATTTACACAATCTATTGCCAAAGTTCTGCAGACCAAAGTTAAAGCAAATGGAACAGTTCTAATTATATTGTGAATTTTACGGTAATTAAGTTTAATTACAAGAAAAATATTTGCTTAGTTACTGTAGAGTTACTCATGCTGTATTCATAAGACGAATTCACAACCCACTAAAATCACATGTGATAGTTATCTACTGGAAGCGAGAATTCTGAAGTTAAAAAAAAGAACGTTTTGAATTTCCTGCCGGAACACCCCACGCCAAACGTCTTATTAGACAAGGTAATGCTTTCACCAAAGCGATCGTCTGTAAGAAACATTTCAACTAGAAGTGATATAAAGGAACGTTAAGCAACAAGAATGCTTAATTTACCATTAGCTATGTGTCTGTGGTCTCTTCCTTGGCAATAGTGCACAGAAATGGCAAAAGCAAGTAGCGTCTCCAAATGAAGACGCCGTGTTGTGAAATGTTTAGCGGACTCTCGAGGCTTCTGGTTTCCGTTGGCCTTGCTGTGAAAACTGCTGCCTTCACAAAACGAAATTTTCACACAGTACGAAAATGAAACTTCCCGCGCCCTCCTTAGAAATCCTTTCTGGAACTAACGTGGTTTTGCGATGACTCCAGGATCGGAGGCATTGTACGCTTTCTGCACATCATCATGTTTTGCACTGCCTCCTGAATCGGTCCATTTTTGACCAAGCAATAATGTCATGTGATAGTGTCTCCATGTGACGTCACGGAGACGCTATAGTGCCGTCATAATGGCGTCACAAATATCGGCGAAATGTGACGTCATGTTGACGTCATATAGTGATGTCATGACGTGATGATGATTTTTTAGATGCGTAGCAGCTCTTTGACTAGCCTGTGTAACGCTGTCCGTCCGCACAAGCGCGAGGCAACGCGCTTCCCTCGGCGCAGGTGTTCGAGCGGTGCCAAGTAGGTCACGCTGCAGCTGGGCGTTGACGTCACGCACCCCTCGCACGCTTCCCTCGCAGGTGCGAGCGTACGTCACTCTCTCCCTCACCCGCCGGAGCGCCGCAGCTGCCGGCTCGAACGCCCGCTCGCCTCCCGTGTCTGCGTTTCAAACAAACGTTTACACCAGTAAACGTTACACCGAGTTTCGCTTCAAACGAATCTTCCAGCGCTCACCGCAGCACCCGCGTTAGCGCCGTTCAACCCGTGACGCCACCCGTGCGCAACGCTGCTGCTTCGCATCCCATCAGCGTTCCCTTCGGGGAGATGGTCCAATTTTTTTCCTCACTGGTGTTGACACTTCGATGGGGGACGCCGACGCGGGACGCTGATCAATTTTCGCGTTTGATAAGGCATCTAAGGCTTTCGCCTCAATACACATTCTGCAGCAACTGTTTCATGTGGTCAGTTATTCATGGAGCGCTGTCTGCAACTCCGCGTTGTTGAAATTTACGTTGTGCTGTGCATGCAAAACCCGTTGTTAGAACCGAAGCATAAGACACCGAACCGAAGAACAGACGAAGTCCGGAGGCTACATTGAAAGAAAACGCTTACACTCTACTGCCAAAGGCGCTAGTGTACATTTTACAACGTCATACCCGCGACAGAAATACGTCAGGGAAGTCTTGGTCGACCCCGGCATAAAACACTTTCGTGTTAAAAAAAATTAAAGCCAGTTCCACACCTCCTTGGTGAAATCTCAGTACACAGAGAAGCTGGCAAGCAAGCGCCAGCTTGATTGAATTCTTTCTTCATCTTTCTTCATCATTTTCTTTATTCTCATTTCTTTAAAGATTGTTTCTTTCTCAATCTCTTTATAAGTCCACTTCCTCTTTCGTTCTTTCTTTATCTCTTTCTACATTGCCCTCTTTCCTTCTCTCCATCCACTTAAGCCTCACATCACGCCTCCTCACCCTAACTTCTCTTGCCCACACCTTGATATGGTATCTTGTACATTTACACGGTTATGCTATGGTTTACCCTCTCACCTCCATATTTTCCTCCTTCTCGCCCTAGCACCAGTCTTTCTCATCCTACCTCTCGTGTGCCATTCCCTTGTTAAACTATACAAGGCTATGCCATGCTTTACCCTCTTCCTTTCCTTCCTCCTCACCTTCACATCACTCCTCCTCACCCTCACTTCCCTTTCCCAGTTCGTTGCTATGCTATACTGTGCATGGCTATCATATGCTAGGAGCTGCTTGGCACATACCCGCTTTGCGTGGCGCTCACGCGCCAAGTTTTTCTTCTACGACACCGGCCTTACTTCGAGCTTAAACATCTCCCGTGCTTACTACTGGATCGTCAGAAAGATAGAGCCGCTGGAGTGGCACTGTAGTGATCGTGGTCGTTCTGCTCACCCGAAAGACGCGGGTTCGACCCCGGACCCGGCGACCGCGTTTTGATGGAGGTGAAATGGTAGTGGCCCGACCACTGTGTGATGTCAGTGCACTCGACCGCGGCATGCCTTGATAATCATGTCCTTCTTTTGCCACATAAAAGCCGAGAAAGTACAGTTATTATTATTAGTCCATCACTAGAAGTTCGGTGTAGAGAACTCGGATACATACCTAGACGTGCACAACACAGCGTCGCAAATTCGGCGATTTCCAGCCACTGTTGTCTAGCGGTTATGATGCTCGACTGCTGACCCAGAGGTCGCGGGATCGAATCCCAGCCGCGGCGGCCGCATTTCGATGGAGGCGGAATGCTATAGGGCCGTGTGCTTAGTTAAAGAACCACAGGTGGTCGAATTTTTCGGAGCCCTCCACTACGGCGTCTCTCATAATCATATGGGGGTTTTGGGACGTAAAACCCAATTTCTTCTTCTTTTCTTCTTCTTCTTCTTCTTCTTCTTCTTATTATTATTATTATTATTATTATTATTATTATTATTATTATTATTATTATTATTAAACCACCGCCGGAAGTTCGGCGTAGTTAACTCGGGCACATCTACAGACGCACACATCACAGCGACGCAAACTGTGTGATTTCGTTGGCCGCGCGTCGTCGATGTTACTCTTATATTGCGGCAACAAATTAAGAAAAAAAAAGTCAGGTAACGAAGACAAACAATTGCAGAGAGACGAGCTTACGTAGCAGGTTTTACTTTTTTTTTCTTTTTTAACTTTGCTAGCAACCTAATGTGGGATCGTTTGCCGAAGTAGTTTCTTACGTTCGCTTCACCGTATCCGCTTCGGGTATACGGGGCAGTGTGCTCTTTATTCGGGCGTACTCGAGCCATGTTCATTAGGAAGAGCAAACAGAGGGCTTGCTTCGTGCTCGCTAAGAAACGTTCCTTATTATCTCTAATGACCTCGTTTTCAACTCCACGGTTATTTTCCTACCGTGTCGTCGGGTAAAACAGCAATAGACGTGTTTACATATGAGGAACAATCTTTCTTTTGCTGCGCTTCTTTCTATTCATCGATTCTGTTTTCCTTTCGAGTTCTCTTCGCGAGAGTGCGAATTCAGATTTGCCGGTGATCATTCTCGCTTGAACTTAAAGGAATGTGCCTTAGAAAAAACGTAAATTTCTTTTTTTTTTTTTTGGTCGGGGCATTCCGCTTCCTTCTATTCATTTTAACCCTGTAATGCCCAAAAGGCGTTCTGCCTTGAGAAAAATTGTGAGGAAACACTAACCATACATACTCTTCGTGTAGAGTTCATTTTAAGAAAAAAAAAGGGTGAAATTTTATTTCGAACAAAACCTAATTACTCTTAATTAAAATTAATTAATCAATTTGAATAAATGAGTAACTCAGTGTACCTTAATTATTACATGTTAAACATCCAATAACGGCTTTTCTATGAAGCTTTGACGGGTTATTACCTCTTTTGAGGCATTATATATAAGCCCTTCCATCCAGGATTATTTCAGAATGCTTATACACAAAGCAAATGAAAGAAACATGAACAAATGCGGGCACATCGTACGCACTCCTGTTCCCTGAACCCATCCCCCTCCCCTCACCTGACCCACCTCATGGCGTCAATAAAATTGTATCCTCCCTCTCCTCCTCTTCATCAGGCTTTAAACTTCTTTTATCTCTTCTGAAGCTGCATGCAATGTTCTTTCCCTGTCTATAATAAAATGGACAGAACAAATCTTCGCGCATTGCTTACGGATTATTTAAGCATCAGGGCTCGTATTCAACAAGAACGTCTTACGCTAAAAAGTTTTGTAACAGAATATTTGAGGCAATCACGACATTGGACGTATCATAAGCGGGGCCGGCTGACCAATGGGAAAACGCACTTACGAAAGAGAAATTTGGGAATTCAAACCCTGAGAATTTTAACTGCTATTGATCGATTACTTTTATTTCAACTCGTTCTCTTGATACAAATTTCACAAAACTTGGTTTTAGTAAGTGGGCATTGTCATTGGCTCAGAGTCTGCGCCAATAACATGCCAAGTTTAATGACTGCCTGGAATTCACTTTTACGAAACAATCGTGGCATCAGACTTTTCTTCTTCGTAAGGATCCCGCAGTTCAAACCGAGTGCCTATGTTAAGGTCATAGCTGTGTGCTGAAACCACTGTGTGCTGTTTCTCTGCCTTACTTCCCGAAGCTCCCTTAACAGCTACTGCACGTTGTTATTTTTTTTAAATTTCTTATCTTTTTATATATCTATGCGCGAATTATTAAGGGCACAGAACGTCGAATGCACCAACCCAACCGTTTTCATGCGTACGCATCCACCGTAGCACTGTTTGTTTATTTTTTAGTTGTTAAAGATACAAAACGGCAACTTTACAGCTCGATATGGCGGCACAGGGATACATCCGTAAAATAGTGTATAAAAAACAGCACAAGAAAGAGAAAAAGCCGTAGCCGAAACCGTATCCATTTCTCGCAACCAACTCCCCAAATAGATTTCCCCCATCGTGTTCTTTTTCAGTGCAAATGCACACGCGAGCGAGCAATGCTTTCTGTTGTCAGCGAATGCGCTTATTGGCCAGGAGTGATCTTTGTTTGTCGACGACAAACCGGGATCCATGGTATGCCGCTTGCACGCAAAGTAGCGTGACCGTAAAAGCCACAGGAAGGAAAAATACGAAAACACAATGTCTGCCCCTGAGATGGCTCGCGTCCGCGGTGCATTGACATTTTGCATGCAGCACGCGCGTGGGAGCTGTAGCGTGTGGCAAGCAGGATTTTTTTGTTATTGCGATTCATAAAGGCGGACGAAGCGAAACAGACGACGAGAAGCAAGACACTCTCGATACGGCTATTGGTGAAATCAATTGCGAGAAAAAGTCACGGTTTCACTGCCGCCTACACGGCGAAACCATGGCAACAGACGTTGTTGTGTTCGGTCGTGCCTTTCGCCGCCTGGCTTGAAGTTAAATAGGAATTTTTTTTCTTTCTTTTTTTGCGAAGAGCGGTTGGTGTTGCCACATGTCGTAACCAGCATGCTCAGTGCGAAAAAAATTTAACGCGCACACATCCTACCTAAAAGAAAAATAATAGTAAAAGAAAAGGGAGATGTAATCTTGATCCGGGACCTTGTTTCGTAACGATTATACCGTTTTGATCTTTATTCTATTTGAATACTTTTTTATGGCCCAGCGCGAAGCAGCTTCGCTGCTCTTGTTGGAGCAAGTAACAATTGATGGGGTTTAACGTCCCGAAACCACGTTGTGGTTATGAGAGACGCCGTAGTGGAGGGTTCCGGGAATTTTGACGACCTGTGGTTTTTTAACATGCATCTAAGTGCGGGGGCCGCAAACAATTTAGCCACCATTTGCTCGAACAAGTATACACCTGCCATGGCAGCTTAGCTGATACGGTGTTGCACAGCTAAGTTCCAGGTTGTGGGTTCGATTCCAGTCCGCGATGGCCGCATTGCGATGAGGAGGACTTGCAATAACTCCCGTCTGCTTTGAGTTAGGTGCAGGTTAATGAACCCATGATGGCCAAAATTAAGCTGCAGTCCCTAACACTGCTACGGACTTCGTACCATTGCCTTGGCATGCAAAACACGTAAGTTTATGTTTTAAAGCCTAGTGTACTTAATCAGCTCTATGAAAATGTTTTCTGAGACCGTAGTATTCTTGCCATGCTGACGCCCTCTTTTACACACTTACACACACACACACACACACACACACACGCACACGCACACGCACGCACGCACACACACACACACACACACACACACACACACACACACACACACACACACACACACACACAGAGCCATAAGTGCCTCGTAGTGCGATTAATTTGAGCGAAGCATGACAGGTATAAACATGGCACAAAAAAAATCAGGAGCCCTTCCTGGCGGCAAGTGCCCGAGTACCTGTATAAAGTACTTTGTCTGTCTGTCAAGAGCCCTTCCTCTATCGGGGAAGGGGGGCAAGCGAAGCTTCGCGCCTGACCTACTGTTTTTAAAGACGACAGTCTTTCTTGGGAAACTTAAACGCAGAAATTTTGGTCTGTCTGTCTGTCTGTCTGTCTTTCTGTTTGTCTGTCACCCTATTTAGACACCCGGCCAAAGTTTACCCATTTGCGTAACGCCTAGCCATCTTGAACTGGTAGCGTCGTTCATACTTGTGAACATTGTCGGTCAAAAAGCAAACGGTACGCATATCTGAGGCGCAACATCAATACATATGTATTAGGTGGTGTGTTCCTTTACTAGAAAATACATAGATACGTAACTCTAAAGACCCTAGTGTTTTCAGGCTGCGTGGAAAATGCTAGTTTTTTTGGGCTGCGCTGCAAATGCGACGCTATGAGCCAGATGCGGCGATTCAACATAAATGAAGAGGACTGACGTAATACGGCCGGCAGACGACTATCGTCTTTCGGCGACATTTGCAGCGAAGCACGCAGATACGCGGCCAATATTTTCTTTCTTTCTTTCTTTCTTTCTTTCTTTCTTTCTTTCTTTCTTTCTTTCTTTCTTTCTTTCTTTCTTTCTTTCTTTCTTTCTTTCTTTCTTTCTTTCTTTCTTTCTTTCTTTCCTTCTTTCTTTCCTTTCTTTCTTTCTTTCTTTTTTTTCTTTCTTTCTTTCCTTCTTTCTTTCTTTCTTTCTCATCGGGCAATGCTTTCTTATGGGTAATATTAATAGTTATGGGGGTTTAACGTCCCAATACAACGATATGGTTATGAGGGACGCCGTGATGGAGGACCCCAGAAATTTCGACAATCTGGGGTTCTTTAACGTGCACCTAAATCTAAGTACACGGGCCTCTAGCATTTCCGCCTTCATCGAATTTCTTAACAGCGAAGCCGTTCTTGGTCGAGCCTTTCATGTCCACGATTCGTGGTAACGCTTGTGGGCATTGTAAACTGGTATGCTGCCACATACATTGGGTAAATCCCACTACTCATCACTGGCCCACTAAAACTGAAGGCTACAGTTAACCCAACAAACGAGTATGTGCAACAGAAATCTGTGCGGCCTATCAGAAAACTATCATAATCATAAACGCGTATGTGCCGCAGAAACTAGTAAATCCCACTGCACACAACTTCCACTAAAAAGGAAGAAGGCAACAATTAGCCCAACAAATGGCGTGCGCGTTACCGCAGTCACACCACTGTCACGTGATATTTTGTGGTTATAAAAGGTGGTAGCTATGCTACCACCTCAAAGCTTAACGAAGAGGGTTTAATATAAACCAGTGATACAACATGTCGGAACATCTTAAAGGTGCCGTGCAACACTTTTTTCAGCATGTTCAGAGGACGCTGCCGATCGGTAGCAGAAGCTCCCGAGAACACGCGAGCCAATTATAGCGCAGCATGCGGCCTGGGATTTACAATAAATTCTAAAAGTCACCTGCAAATCTTTTGCTCTTCTCTAGACAAATTATGCTATTTACTCAAAATCACTGCGTCATTCACCCAAGTTCCACGCCAATGGCTGATTTGAAGATAGCGCGTTCGGCAAATATTGCGGCCGCTGCGGGAGGCCACCACTTGCCCCCGCGCGCACGCAATCGCACTGAAAGTACGCCGAGCGTTCGAAGAAAAAAAAAAGTGCTCAAAGTCACGAGGTACGCGTGAAGTACCTTCTTTCCCCGTGCCATCCCTCCCTGATTAGCTTCCAGCGCTTTCGTCGGGCCGAGAGAAGAGAGAAAGAAATTAGAATTTGCGAGAAATCTTTGTAACTCCGCTCGTACTGGACGGATTCTAAAAAAAATTGCGGCTGTCGGTTCGTGAGGAAATAAGCTCCTTTATTGAAGCAATTCCATGGCCTCTTAGAAAAGCGTTGCAGGGGCCTCCTCAAGTGAAGGCTTCTTTGTAAACCTGTGTATAGAGTGGTATGGTCAACATGCAATAAATCTATACTACCACCTCAAAGCTTAACAAAGAGTGTTTATTAAAGAGCAGCGATACAACATATCTGAAAGACTCGCAAAACATAGAAACGCGCTAGCCTGACGAAGGGAAGGCCGCCAGCTTCGCGGAGCTGGTTGAATTTATTTTTATTTCTTCGTTGTCTCTTTGGTGTGAGGTAGCTGTGGGTAGCGAGCAATTTTTGAATACCAGCTTCACAGGTCGGTCAATAAAGTTTCGCTTGAATATTCGTGTGACCTACGAAATCAATGACATCATGTTGTGAGTTCACCATGAGGTCACAAATTTTGGCGATTTGTCACGTCATGATGACCTCACAACTTGATTATGTAACTTACAACATGAAATCTATCTATCTATCTATCTATCTATCTATCTATCTATCTATCTATCTATCTATCTATCTATCTATCTATCTATCTATCTATCTATCTATCTACATATATCGTATATATATATCTATATATATATATATATATATATATATATATATATATATATATATATATATATATATATATATATATATATATATATATATATATATATATATATGTGTGTGTGTGTGTGTGTGTGTGAACGAAAGAAGTGTTAATTTCAAGGGCTCGTTTTCTTTGTTATACAAAATATTAATGAGCACTAACAGACAATAACGCCAAGGAAAGTACAGGGGATGTTTTTTTACTAGTAAATGTAAGGTAAATGTGAAGAAAGAAAAGTGGACGAAAAGATATATATATATATATATATATATATATATATATATATATATATATATATATTGTTAAGACGTTTATTGACGGCGACGATGCACAACGACAGAGCGCAGACTCGCAGACTCTCACGAGCACGAGGGGCGTGCTCTCCGAGAATAGGCGAAGAGGATGACCCACTAGGAGGCGCTTGAGAGGACGACCCATTAGAGCGTTCCAATGCTTCTCTACAATATATATATTATATATATGACATCAGTATGCCGACATTCGTGTAGTGCGTGACCTTAGATAAGGTGCTAGTGCGATGCAACGGCGATAATTTAGAGCGTGAAGAACTTGGGAGAGCGGCAAGCTGACCCTACTTGACATTTTAGCAGCCTATGTTTTACGATTAAGAACGTTTTACGATTTAAAGTACAGTTGAAACTCGATTTAACGAAGTGATGACCATGTTAGAATTATTAAGGCGAAAACCTTACATGCGTCATCGAACATGAAAATTGACCTACGAGCGATGCAAAAAATCATCCTCTTGTAATGACGTCACCATATGACGGCATCATGACGTCACTAGTGGTAGAAATTTTTGATGCCATCATGACGTCACATAACGTGACATCACTTGATGAAATCATCACGTGACATCGTCGCGTGGTCAAAGGTGGGCCGATCACGGAGGCTGGGCAAAACCAGGCGAGCTACAGAAGCAATGCCTCCGATCTTGGAGGCAGTGCAAAACCACGTTAGGTAAAGAAAGCTTTCGCAGGGGAGCGATGGAGGAAAAATGCACAGGCTGCGAAGAAAAAGATAAGGAAGAAGGCTTTCACCTTCGAGTCGTCTTATACCCTTGTCACACGGGTCGTCTAACCACAGTTAAGTACGACGGCCGTTAAGTCTAACGGCTGTTGTACCTTGTCACACGACAACCCTAACCGCAGTTAATCCGCTAACGGCCGTTTTCGTAAACGGAGGTAGGCAACCCCTGTTAGCACCTTAAACTGACAACATGGCTGCCTCCATGTCGGACGCGAGCAACTCGGCTCCCAGCGAAATATCGAGCCAAAAGCGTGTCAACTGGACCGTTGCGACGATGGAGGCGTTGATACGCATTTGGGAAGATAAATTACCGGCTTTGAGGTACCAGTTTCTCCGTGCTGCAAAAATATCGTGTGCATTTCACGAGATTGATACACAGCAGCGTTCGTTCATTGAACAGGGCTTCACGCTATTTGATAGACGCGCATCAAAACACGCTGCAGACGCGTCCATAATCGAGCGTGAAGCCCTGTACAAGGCGGTGTAATAGCGGTGTTGCACGAACGCAGCCATGTATGAACTAAAGAACGCTTAGAAGCGCTGCAAACGTGTGACAGCGCCTCTGTCTGGTTTACGGTAACTATGGTTACGTCCGTTAACTGCAGTTGGGGATAACAGCGGTTAAGCTTACCCGTGTGACAAGGGTATTAGGCTAATGCATAAAGGACAGTGTCAGTTTTTTTTTTAATCGAAAAATTCGCAGAATTTGGAAAGGAATTTTTCGATCCTTAGAAATCTAGTATTTTAACGAAGAGACACTCAAAAGCTAGCACGGCATTGTATTACTTGCTAAGCCACACAGGCGCGTTTGAAAAGTATACGAGGGAGGCCCAGACGCGGACCCTCTCATGTACGGTAGATGGAGACGAGGTAGAAGGTAACGTCAAACTGTCACAACTGCCGTCATACGAAGACAAAGAGAACGATAGCAGCGGATTGCGCGAGCAGGTCGACAAGCTAAAAAATTGCGATGGGACGATCATTGCCCTCTTTCGCATAAACCACGAAATAAGGGAGAATGTCACTGTGACAATGAAGCACCGCCGAACCGCCACTCCTAGCACAATCTGGCACTTTAGAACGCTACGGAAATGTTGAGCCGGTTGTTTCCTGCATGGGCGCGGCGTGCAGCCTCGTCAAAATAGAAATAAGGTCGTCACTATAGGACCCCTATACGTTTTAAATCGACAGCGTTAAGGCGCACGCTCGAAGAATGAGCTGTTTGTATCAAAACTAGGACGACGCTAGAGCTTCGCCTTCAAGAGTAGAACGCGATAGTGTAATCGGGACCCCCGTGCGCATCGCCTTCAACCATGCCGCATGGAAAGGAACGTTTGTGCGCGTAACATTCAGTACGTTTCAAACTATCCTAGAATGCCCTCTGCAAGCGCAGTTGCGAATTGTCCACTACGCCATTATTCTTCCTCTTACGAATTGGCGAAGTGCTCACTACGCGTCCGTAAAGGTGCCCCACGCACCAGCGCAGCAGCACACTTGTAAGGGGTGGGCAGCTTTAAACCGCCCACTCTTCGCGCAATTCACGTGGTTTGACGCCGGGTGTGATTCCCCGAATCTCCCACGCAATATTGCATGAGTTAGAGACACGCCACCCACTTTGTAACATTCTTATAGCGTTTTTTTTTTACGAAGCTGTTTCAAGCACTGGCGTGGCTCCGTGGTATAACACCTGCTTGCCACGCAGAAGGCCTGGATTCGGTTCTCATCCGAGCCGAAGATTTTCATAATTTATTTATTTATTGATTGATTTACATCTGTCTCGAATTTTCGCTTACGAACAACGCCGATTTTTGCTCACAACCAACGACGCCGACAGCGACACCGGAATTTCTGCGAAACGCGATCTTGACCGCGTTTAAGTTAGAAGCACATGACCACATTTTCATTGATTTATTTCAGGAAAATCTTTGTTAGATCGAGTTTGCTGCCTAGTCAGCTACGTTAAGGAGCGTTGACGATAACATTGAAGTATGTGGGTACCTGCCGGGCAATGAAAATTTCTTCGCTAGATCGGGAACTTCCTGAAGTCGGGTTGCAACTGTAGTTGGAATAAGGTGGGGACCATGCGGAGTGCTGCTGTGTTTAGAAAAATTTATTATCACAGACGGTTAACATCAATAACAATTCCGCATAACATTTGCTTGCTAGACACACGTTTACGAGAATGAAAAAACAAACTTCAGTTACGTGGAAACAAAACACGAAATGACGCGGAGGCAAAACGTACAATCGGTGTTTCGCACGCATATACACACAGACATACAAATTAAGTCACAAAAAGACGGATATACATATGTACATTACATGGCAAACAAAAAGCACAAATAAAACGTGAATATGTACATTTTGCGTATTTACATGGCATTTCTGCCGGCACCAAACGAGACATCAGCCTACCCGAACCAGGCAGGCCGAAATACAAGCTTCACGCGTCTGTCACAGACCAACACAATAGGGCAAGACCATTGCCGGAGGAATTCCTCCTCACCGAGAAAGAAGAGCTCCTCTGACAGAAGAGACAGAAGCTCCGAGCACAGTCGCTCTAGGATCGGGAAGAGAGCGCGACGGCGACGGCCCGCTGCAACCGCCTCGCAGCGGTTGCGCCAAAGACAGAAAGCACCGGCAACAACGAGAAGGCATGCGAGGCGGCCTCCAGAACAACGCCCAGAAGAAACGAAGCGATTTACTCCGAGCCCGCGAAATCCAGCATGCACGACCCTCCAGAAAATACGAGCAATAACACATTGCTTCAGAACATGCTGATTTGTTTCCTTAAGGGAGCAGTTTGGGCATGTTGCTGACTGGACCATTCTCCACCGCTCGAGGCGGTCGAGAGTGGGGAGCACACCCCACCCCAGGCGCCACATGAATGTCTCGGAGGTGGCCAGGCGGAAAAGATGCCGTTAGCGCGCTCCAAGACACACGACTAGAGCGAACATGGCGAGCCGGAGGAACTAACGGGAGCAACAACGCAGCTGTGGTGTTAACAATAGGATTGTTTTGCACATCTACTCCAGTACAAGTCAAGTGGACATTGTGAAAAAATGCAACAGCTGTTGCATAAAATGCAAGGAGTGTTATTGACTGAGGGCCCTTGTTAAGATGCATATTGGGCGTCAAACGCCGGAGGTGAGTGCCCAGAAAGTAATACGCAAGAGTACGCGTGGGCGATTTTTCCCCTTGTACAAGGCGCAACAGGGAGCGCAGTGCCAGTAGCCGGCAGCGTATAGACACCCAAGGGAAAGCAAAGCCTCCCTGGGAACGCTGCTGTCCTAGTGCCGCACGGGAGACCAACTCAGTGCCACCTGACAAAAAAAAAAGGAGCACAAAGCCGACTGTAGCGATCGCACGATAGGTAAAGGCGGTTGCACCACGAGACAGAGGTACCATGTACGACCGCAAAATACAGTCTGCGCAAAGTACTTCCGCTCGAGAAGCGGAAAGTCGAAATCCTGTGCGTCCTGTATATTTTGTCTTACTTCTTCGAGAGCGGTTAACCAAACGGAGTCACAAATACCATAGTGGGTGTATAATATACCTAAAATACGAAGGGACGTGGCCGGTTGAATAGCGGAAACGGAGCTAAGTCTGGAGTTCGGGGAGCCAATGAACAAATACCTGGATTTGGAGTTCAGTGCTGCACCTGAAATGTCATCTTACTCGAAGAATAAACGAAGGCTATGTGAAAGACCACCTTCATCTGAAAGGTACAGGGTTATGTCTTAAGCAAAAGCTGTGACTTTCACAACATTGCTGCCAGGAAGCCCAAGACCCCGGATGCGCGAATCCGCGTCTAAAGCACACAAAAATGGCTCAACCGGAGACAATGGACATCCCTGACGGACCCCACGTGTAATTGTAAAGGCAGCACTTTCCCAAGCATCCAGAACCAGTGTGCTTTTTAAATGCGAAGCATTTCTTAGCGAACTTCTGCGACTTTGAGCGTATCTATCTATCTATCTATCTATCTATCTATCTATCTATCTATCTATCTATCTATCTATCTATCTATCTATCTATCTATCTATCTATCTATCTATCTATCTATCTATCTATCTATCTATCTATCTATCTATATATATATCTATCTATCTATCTATCTATCTATCTATCTATCTATCTATCTATCTATCTATCTATCTATCTATCTATCTATCTATCTATCTATCTATCTATCTATCTATCTATCTATCTATCTATCTATCTATCTATCTATCTATCTATCTATCTATCTATCTATCTATCTATCTATCTATCTATCTATCTATCTATCTATCTATCTATCTATCTATCTATCTATCTATCTATCCGCCTACGACTTTGTGCTCTCCTGGTCGCTTGGTTAATCGAATGTACACCAAAGTTGGTATGGCGTAACATGACTGTTTGACGAACATAAGTGACAAGTCATAACATGAAAATCATGACACGCATGTCATGTAGAGCATGATTTACATGCCACGCTCATCGTGCGCTGGCGGCCGTTTCGCTAGCCGGATATACACCAAAATTGGGATCTTGTGACGTGACTGTGTGACGAGCATAAATAACAAGAGTTAACATGAATATCATGACACGCATGTCATATACAGCATGACTTACGTGCCACGCTCATGGGGCGCTGGCGGCTGTTTCGCTAGCTTGATCTACCCCGAAATTGGTATTGCGTGACGTGACTGTGTGACGAACATAAATAACATGAGTTAAATGGAGGCGAAAATGTCTGAGGCCCGTGTACTTAGATTTAGGTGCACGTTAAAGAACCCCAGGTGGTCGAAATTTCCGGAGCCCTCCACTACGGCGTCTCTCATAATCATATCGTGGTTTTGGGACGTTAAACCCCAGATACTATACTAATAACATGAGTTAACACGAAAATCGTGACACGCATGTCATGTACAGCATGACTTACGTGCCACGCTCATGGTGCGTTGGCGGCCGTTTCGCTAGCTTGATATACACCAAAATCGGTATCTTGTGACATGACTGTGTAACGAACATAAATAACACGAGTTAACACGAAAATCATGACATGCATGTCATGTACAGCATGACTTACGCGCCACTCTCATGGGGCGCTGGCGGTCGTTTCGCTAGCTTAATCTACCCCGAAATTGGTATTGCGCGACGTGACTGTGTGACGAACATAAATAACACGAGTTAACACGAAAATCATGACACGCATGTCATGTACAGCATGACTTACGTGCCACGCTCATGGGGCGCTGGCGGCCGTTTCGCTAGCTTGATCTACCCCGAAATTGGTATGGCGCGACGAGACTGTGTGACGAACATAAAATCCACAAGTTAACACGAAAATCATGACACGCATGTCATGTACAGCATGACTTACGTGCCACGCTCATGGGGTGTTGGCGGCCGTTTCACTAGCTTGATCTACCCCGAAATTGGTATTGCGCGACGTGACTGTGTGGCGAACATAAAAACACGAATTAACAAGAAAATCATGACACGCGTGTTATGTACAGCATGACTTATGTGCCACGCTCATGGGGCGCTGGCGGCCCTTTCGCTAGCTTGATATACACCAAAATTGGTATCTTGCGACGTGACAGTGTCACGAACATAAATAACACGAGTTCACATGAAAATCATCACACGCATGTCATGTACAGCATGACTTACGTGCCACGCTCATGGTGCGCTGGCGGCCGTTTCGCTAGCAGGATATACACCGAAATTGGTATCTTGCGACGTGACTGTGTGACGAACATAAATAACACGAGTTAACATGAAAGTCATGACACATATGTCATGTACAGAATGACTTATGTGCCAGGCTCATGGTGCGCTGGCGGCCGTTTCGCTAGCTTGATCTACCCCGAAGTTGGTATTGCGTGACGTTACTGTGTGACGAACATAAATAATAGGAGTTAACATGAAAACCATGACACGCATTTTGCTAAACGACATACAAGACGATGTATGCAGTTCTTTGCTGGCTGCTTCGCATTACATCGATTCCCACAATGCGTGGGATCTGGCGGCTTTTAGATGAGTGTAGGTACTCCTAATTAATCCCACAAAAAATTAGGAAAGCCGAAGGCTGTGAGCACATTGAAGATATACGTGTGCTCCAGTCGGTCAAATGCTTTATCCTGGTCCAAAGAAACAAGCAGACCACGCGCTGACCGGGACAGCGTATAGGCTATGACATCACGGGTGGTAAAGGACAAGCTGTGTGTTTCTCGTCCAGGCACTGATGAAGCTTGGTGATTACCCACCAGTGTGTTTAAGAGAGCCCTGAAATGTTGAACGATTACCGTCGCGAAGATCGTATTATCAACATTAAGGAGGGTGATAGGCCTCCAATCTTCAGGACTAACAGAGGAAGCGTCACCTTTTGGGACAAGTATAATGCGGCCATCTCGAAAACTGAATGGAAAGACGCCATCATCAAAACAGCGCCGGATAACCGCAGTAAAGGCAGCACCGATCTCATTCCAAAATGTCAGGTAAAACTCAATTGGAAAACCATCTGGCCCAGGGGCCGTTCCACGTTTCATGGACTGCAGAGCGGCCTTTTCCCCTTCGGGTGATGGAGGGGCATGCAGGGAATCAGCGACTCTTTGAGAAACACGGAGTAACCCTCTAAGCATGGGCGGTAATATGCCACAGTTTGCCTGCATGGCCGAACATGACATCGCTTCGTAATTCGCCAAGAAAAGAGACCGATCACGCGCAGGAAGCGGCTGCGCAGGTGGTATATGTGTGGTCATAGAGGGAGAGGGCTGTGACTGTCCAAAAACCAAATGCCTCGCGTAGCGTAGTACCTCAGGATGTGTACAGGGGTTGCGCCTACAGCGCCAGGCTGCCGCCGCCGGAGACGAGGCAGCAATCAAGCGCTGGAAGCGTTCACGTAACTCGCGCTGCCAAGCTCGCATCAGGGGACACGGCGTTTCGGCCCGCAAGGGGATGCGCAGAACGAAGATATCTACTCCTCATGGAGGGGGGGGGGCCGGTGCATTCAGTTTCTACTGCAGACCTCTTCCTTTTCGCAAGCAACAAAAACACAAGGTTTTTCTAAATATGTTCTTCAAATAGTAATTTAAGCTTGAAGTGTTATTTTGGCTGAGAGAAGATATCAGACTACCCTATACAAGAAGCACCGATGTTTATATTAAGCCTTTGAATGAGTCAAAGTAAGGATCGCTTAAGGCTTAATTAACACAGCAGTGTTAACAAGTCCACCGTCGGAACATTGCTGGCAGGTTTATATGTATGCGCTGTAGTTATGAACTGCACAGACTTCACTCCCGCGTGCGTGCAAAGAAATGCTACTCGCATTTAGAATAAACACGATAAAGAGGACGGTGCATCTTCCATCTTCATGTCTAGTTTTCAGGAGTGTTTGGTTTGTAACGACGGCTTGGTTGATGGTACAAAAAAAATCGCCCGCATCTTCCCACGGGGGGAACTCGAGTAAACGCGCCGCAGAGTGGTGGGGGTATCGCGTGAATGTTGCGTAATTGGGTATGGTTTGGAAACGCTTAATTGTTAGACGATGCGCACATCAAGTACGACTTGAACGGCTCCAGCGTGCACGAAGTTCCCGGTCCGCAGCTCGCTTCAAACGCTTGTGTTCAGCGTCATATGCTCGTCCCTTCGCAGCCTTGTCTTCTGCCTTGCTTGCTGTTGTTGACGCCGACGATGGTGAGGGTGGGGTAACGTTGCCTTCAACGTGTGGTGGGACGCTGATTGAAGGTACTGTTGCTTCCATCGCATCTGCTCGAGTCAAGCAAAGCGTCAAGTCAAGCGAAAGCCAAGTAAAGACGCCCTTGACTGAATTCCGAACGCGCGCTCCGCCGCTTATATACACACCACCCGCGTTCGACGGAGAGGAGGGAGGAACGGAGAGGAGGGAGGGAGGAGGAGAGGGACGGAGAGGAGGGAGGGAGGGAGAGGAGAGGCTTGCTGCCGGCACGAGACGAGCCGAGCATGCGCAGTCGGGGCGTGGGTGGCGCCGCCGACGCCGCAGGTGCGACTAAGAAATGCTCCGCATTTAAAAAGTCACAGTTTCGCCGCAACGACGAAGCAATGAATGCGATAGCAACAAATTGGAATGTAACGCGAAGAACGCAAAGCTTCTCAAAATTTTCAGCGCGTCGCTCAAGTGCAAAGGATGCACAAAAAGAACCCACAGAGGACGAACGCGAACTATCAAGTGTCAAAGCTCGACACTAATGCGCGCTGCTCAAACATAAAGAAGGACGCAAGAAACGAACGCACAGGTATACACAAGATGAGCGCGAACTAACAACTGTCACAGTTGTTACTTCTTTCTGTTTGAACAGCGCGCTCCTTTCGCGAACGCGGCCGCTGCAACGAGCAAAGAGACCTTCGTATACTCTGTAACTTCCGCGCGGACATCGCGGTCAAAGCACAAGACATACGACCCCCCCCCCCCCCCCGGCCTCACGATATAAGCGCGCGCGTAGGCGACCACGCCCTGTAGGGCAAAGTGCACCTCGCTGGCAGGGCAGGAGGCGTGCGCACACCGCAACAAGCCGGACGAATTTTAAAGCGCGCCCCCTCGCGCCCTTCGCTGGTGACCAAGAAAGCACGCTGAAGTAAATGGTGCATATAAATAGCTCGCCGTTAGCATTCTGAAAGACGTACTCTTCGGGGCCTAGCCGTCTAACGCCGCGCGCTGCGGAGCGATATGTCGCCCGTTCGATCCGCGCTTCGGAAAAGCTTTTAAATGCGAAGCATTTCTTAGCGAACTTCTGCGAGTTTGAGCGTATCTATCTATCTATCTATCTATCTATCTATCTATCTATCTATCTATCTATCTATCTATCTATCTATCTATCTATCTATCTATCTATCTATCTATCTATCTATCTATCTATCTATCTATCTGTCTGTCTGTCTGTCTGTCTGTCTGTCTGTCTATCTATCTATCTATCTATCTATCTATCTATCTATCTATCTATCTATCTATCTATCTATCTATCTATCTATCTATCTATCTATCTATCTATCTATCTATCTATCTATCTATCTATCTATCTATCTATCTATCTATCTATCTATCTATCTATCTATCTATCTATCTATCTATCTATGCTTGTTTGTTCAACAAGCGCAATTCGCCATTCTTGCGCAGTAGATCATTAAATCAACAAGACAAAAAATCTTATTCGTTGACCAATTCCTCTTTACTGCACAATCAACGGCCAGGCTGACCAAAGCACTTCCTGCTTCCCATTCGTTCTCAGCAGCGGAGAGATAGAGCTCAAATTAGACTGAATGCGCAACCCGCATTTCCTGCGGCACCGAGGTAGATAAGCACGCCCGAGTAAGTAAGTATCGATGCAGTAACGAAGATCGCCCGCACCTCGCCGGGCGCGCAAATGAGCTAGCAACGACTGGGCCCGCTGGAACTGGTGATTACGCAGTACACCTTACGCTAATGCTAGCCCGTTGGGCCGACCTCCTTCTACGAGATGGACTAGAGGTGCTGCCCGCAGAGATGGTGAGGCATAAAAGATGCCCTGGCTGAGCGTGATTGCCGATCGAGTCGCAAGGCTCGATCGTCGGCGGGAAACTCCCGGAAGGATTTTCATTTTCGGCGGGGAAACACCGGAATAGATTGCAATTAGGAGTGTCACGACACGAGGGAGGAAATGCAGGCTCGGAAATAGCACGCCGGAAGAAGACCCGACGAGCACGTGCAGTGTGTGTGGAACAACATTTCCTCGCGAGAGAGGACGGTGTTGCGCGGAACTTCGTCGTTAATTAAGTGTAATTAGCACGAACGCAACTTTTCTGAACGCGTGTTCCAATTACTGTCTTTCTTGGACCTTCGGAAGAGGAAACCGTGCGCTTGAACGGAATCAAATAATTGGAGCGGAAGTACTGAAGGATTTCTACGCGTTGCCTTTAAAATTGCTCGATACGGGGTTTGGTGAGGAATCACATGTAGAAACGAAGCAAAAAATAATGATGCAGGTTGTTGTGTTTTTCTGGTACCTGCAAATGAAGTTAGTTAAACGCGAGAAGCAATTAGGGACCAAGCAGCGTGCGATAGAGAGAAACATTATTGGCATTGGCATTGAGAGATAGGAAGAGAACCGTGGATCAGAGATAAAATAAGGGTAGCCTATGCCCTTGTTGACATTAAGACACTGAAGTGGACACGTGCAGTTCAGGTAATGCCTAGAGACGATGACCGATGGTCAGTGAGAGGGACCGAGTTTATGCCAAGGAATCGGAAATGCAGTCAGGCCGACAGAGTTAGGTGGGGTGATGAAACTAAAAAAATGCCAGGCCTGCGCGGAAAGCGCAGCACAGTCACAGCGAAAGCTGGAAGAGCGGCATTTCTAGAGCCCGTTGTGAACTCTCTTGGGGCTACTAATACAAGTACACTAGCAAGGTACCCACTACGCCATAAATCACAATATTTGTGAAATTGGGAAGCACCTACAACGCCATTATTCGTCATTGTGCGCAGAAGGGAGGTTCCAGCTGCACATATGTAAGGCATTATGTGCACTTTGTTTACGTGACGACTGATGACGATGAAGAATTGTGGCTCAGCCATTTGTAATGGGCTGGAAGCTTTAAACGGCTCACCAGTTACGTAATTCGCATTGTGTGACGTCCGGTCGCTATTCAACTCTCCCACCATGCAATATAACATACATGGACGTGAGAAAGAGAGACAGAGAGAAGGAAGAACTTTATTGAGACCCTGAGGAAATGGATGATCGGCTTATGGGCTTCCTTGGCAACCAATGCAAGTGCACTTGCGAGGAACCCACTACGCTATAAATCATAATTTCTGTGAAGTAGGGAAGCAGCCACTATGCCATTTTTCGTCATTCAACGGAGAGCCGTGGTACCCGCTAAAAACATGTAAGGCATTATGCGCACTTTGTTGGTGTTGTGCCTGATGACGATAAAGAATTATTGCAGAGCCCCTTGTAGTGGGTTGGAAGCATACAACAGCACACTCGTTGCGCAGTTCGCATTGTGTGACGCCTGGTTACAGAATCCGCGTTGTGTGGTGCGTGGTTGTTATTTCACTCTTCTACCACACTAAATTAAATATGTTAATGTGGTTCCTTCTGGACATGAAGCCTGTATAGCGTGGTTTTGCAAGGCAGTTCCAAGCACCGGAATGGCTCTGAGGTACAACACTGGGCTCCCACGCAGAGGGCCCAGCTTCGAACCCCATTCCATCCTGGAAATTTTTCTTATTTCGTTTTTTTTTTCTTATTTCGAGCGATAGTGGTTACGGACACCGGCGGCGGCGGCGGCGGCGGCGGCAGCGGCGGCGGCGGCAGCGGCGGCGGCGGCGGCGGCGGCGGCGGCGGCGGCGGCGGACAACTACGCCACCAAAAACGGCCGTTGAAATGATCTCATAACAGCTTTCGCTGTAAAAAAAGGATACCGTTGATTATTACGATGCTCCCAGATGGCAAAATTTGAACGTAGCTCTAAGCATGTTTTCATTTCGCGATATATCGAGACAGAGAATTTGACAGAGGTACGAATAGTTGAAGACAAGGCTGTGTCGCTCATTGTTAAGACGGAAGAGTCGAAGGTCGGATCCACGGGTCAAGCGCGTAAGCTTTTATGATTGAATCCTCGCACGTTCCAGAGTGATCGCTCGACTTCCAGAAAGTGCCACGCAATTCGCGACGCGCGCACAATCACGTTAAAAATACTATGGCGCCATACACAAGTTTTCGAAGTTAAAAATTATATATATATATATATATATATATATATATATATATATATATATATATATATATATATATATATATATATATATATAATAGAGGTGCAGGTAGTATGGACGCTTTACCTTGAAGTTTGGCTTCGCGGCAGTGCGGATATTTCCTGCATAGGTGGTTTCACGGCCTAGCAGCCCCACGTCACAGTGAAACCACTTTTTCAAGCTGTTACATTCGGTTAAAAAAACGTTGATTCGTTCATTACTTCGAAATTCCGAAAAAATGAAATTCGTGTCGACGCGGATTCGAATACTGTGATATGCGTTCGAAAAATTGAGGCACTGCAATATTCGTCCATCCCTACTAAACTGTCCTGGGTCGGCCCATCAAGGTCGGCATCTCGTCCCTGCAGCCGCAATTTTAGCGATTCAAGCAGATCCCAGAGACAGTATATATAACGAAATGTGATGTAGTATGTTATCCACATCCAATGGAGAAGGGGTTTGCTTGAATATTCTAGAGGTATTCTTTTACACATTGGTCGACGTCTCTTGACTGCTTTCTCCATGGCAGTACATCCAACACTGGTGGTTTGATTATTCTAGTTTTCTTTATAATTATTACATTTCCTGGTCCCTGGGTTGGAAAGGTACAATAAGGATGTGACATAACACACGATGGGCATATTATTGGCGATCCCAAGAACAGGATCGCCCTAGGCTCAAGGTTACACTTAACAAGGATAAATTGTTTTTCTTGTGTCCAATAATAGGAGGTTCCAGACAGAGAAAGGAAGATACAATAAAAAGAAAGTCGACAGAAGTTCAAGAAAAAGAAAATTCGACAAGATCAAAGCCCAAGACCGGTCGGGCCTTCCCTGAAACACTGAGAAAAAAAAGTGTGCCCTCCGGTAGTACGATGAGCGATCGAATTCAGGCCACGCTGCGCACGTGTAGAGTTAGCAGACCGGAAGCAAAACATTTGAGTTATCGGATCGGAGTTCGACGGGGCGCACTCTAAAAAGAAAGCGACGTTCACGGATGCCTAGTTTGGAATAACATGAGAGTTTGCTATTCCTAATACACGCACTGGGGGCAAACGTTATGATCACTACGTGCAGCGAGAAGTTGAGATTTGTTCTGATAAATGAATGCTGTAAAGGAGAGGAAAACTCGTAAGGTGAGCGTGTCTGTTCGTTGAAGAACAAAAAAAAAGTAGGAGGTTTCCCTGCGAACAATACAAATTTATAACAAGAAGAAGAATGCAACAAAAACGAAAAGAAGAAGGGAGGAAGAAGAAAAAGAAGAGTATACGTCAGGTACGCACATTCCAGGCTTCGCTTGCCCCGATTTTCTCGATAGGGGAAGGGCCTGAATTTTTTTTAAATTCTGGTATTCCGTTCCTCTTAACTTATTTCATCCGTGTCATATGCTTCTTACCGCCATATTCTTAGCTCATCCCCCTTTGAGGCCCACCCGCCTTTATGAAACATCGAAAACGCATCATCACCATCACGTATGGCCGCCTACGCTGGTCTAATTTGGTAATATTTTGACACGTCGATTCTTCCAGGAAATAAGTTCTAGTAGTGATTAGTTTTCAAATCTGTCGCTGGTTTATTCTTGTAGTGATCGCCGACGTTAGGTGTCATTTATTCGCTGGCGCTTTTTCCGGTTGATACCGCGAGTGTGTGCAAGACAATGATGTCCATTTAATAGGAGTTCTGCAAGTCTGCAAGTTTACCTCGACGCTTCCCTGTGGCATGAAGGATATTAGCTAATTAACTAATGCACGAGCGACCTTACTGATTTTTTTCTTACATTCCACTTTTGCTAGCGCTTAAAGGGACACTAAACAGCAAAACGATTTTTCTCGCATTAGTAAAGTAGTCTTCCACGATACCAAAAACACCACGCTTGCTGCGAGAAGACACTTAATAAGCGAGAAAACGCGGAAAAAGAGAATACAGGTGGCAACGCCACCTTGGAATTCTCGCACCATTTGCCGCGACGTCACATATTTTTGGCGGCGCCTGCTTGGCCCCACGTAGTTCCTAATCGCTTAAATCGAAGTACATTGTCCTCTGAGGGGGCCAGAGACTTGACATAACGAGTTTGTGGAAATTTCGTCGAGCCAGTGGCGCCAAAATACGTTGAATGCTCTTTGAAACCTTTGACGTCACAATTACAAAGTTCGGCGCGAAATTCGAAAATGAAACTTTGAACTTGGTTTTCTCCTCTAATAATAAACCTATGGTGGTGAAATAAACTACACAAGAGTTCTCCGAGCACACTTTATCAATCTAAACCAATTCATTGTTTCTCTTTAGTGTCCCTTTAAACTGGTTAGCGCCGGTGATAGTACTGCATGATGCGGAGCGTTCTTGAAGTCTACTTTGTAAACATCGTTTCAGTTTAAGTGCGGGACTTTTGTGCTGGTATGGGGCCTCAGCTCTGAGTTTTAACGATGAGGATGTGTGTGATGTTGCGTTTGAGACCATTCACGTAAGAAAACATATAATCCCAACTACTTGCCATTTCTCACTGAATATAGACTATGCTCTTATCGCGTTAAAGGTGCAAGGGCGCCTTCACAGATCGTCTCTCTGATGCGGATTTAGAACAGCGACATATTCTGGGCCCATGGCAAAGCAGCACCTGCGCGTTACGTGCCACGAAAGCGCTGCTGACTTTCTTGCGGGCCACAAGCCTCAGCGAGACTTTGTAAACAGTGTAGTTATGTGCGCGTGTGTGTGGATGTATGTGTTATGTGGTTGTCAGTGTACATATCATAATCATCACCCAGCACCTGGAGTAGCATGCCAGGCGAATAGCCGGGCTAACACCTCCAGGTTTTATTTAAAACAACTCTCTCTCTCTCTCTGATCATTTATTCCGCCGTTGGTTTGTGGAACGAACACTGTTACCTTTTTGAACTGGCGCTTTGTAAACTGAGGATGCACATGCGGAGTGACACTTTGCACCATATTATGACACACATAGAGGATTATGGTTGTAAAATTTAATTAATCCTATTGATGAATATTTGGTTAGACTGGAACCACCTTCCGCAGAACATTGTAACTCTCGCCGATAGCTCGTTTTTGGCCAAACCTTAGCTGGTAATGTATAACTAGATTTTAAAAAAAAGCTCACATTGATACATTTACCTATTGCATTTCTGCCTGTTCGCAAGGAAAACTGAGTAATTAGGTGCCTTTATTTGTGCAATTTCATTTCATCGCTGCATTTGTTTTCATTTGTCTTTCTTGCTTTCTAATCACTCCCTTCTACATTGCCGTAGGGCCCTGATGTTACCATGGATATATAAGTAAATAAATAAATATTGGTGCGTATACGAATACACATCAGCGTCAAGTTTTTGCCGTTACCGAAGCATCATGTCCAGTGTGCCTATGTGCATTGCAAAAAAACATCATCACGTGATGACATATCACAGATCACCAATGTTTGTGACGTCACTGCACCTTAATATGAGTACGCCTGCACCTCAATCTAAGTACACGGGCCTCTAGCATTTCTAGCAGTGGTTCCGGCATGAACACAGTTCCTGCCGAAACCACACAGCCAACACCCCCTCCGGTATCCGGGACCCTGCATGGGCCTTTCGCGTGATGGAAGACGGCAGGTGTGTTTCCTCTCCGCTTCAGCCGCGATCGTCGGCTGCTCTCCCTCGTGCGCTCTCATTCGCACACTGAACAACGACGCACGGACAGATGCTATCACTCTTGCACTTTATACGTAACGTCACGGCGACGGCGTCTGAAAAAATGCGCTTGAAGTGTCCATATTGTTACGAGTATATTTGCAGTATATTTACAACATGCAATAGGCGTAGCGTTCATACGCTATGAACAATTTTAATAGCTATCGCAATTAAAACTGAAGCTAATCTGAATTCTGGACAGATAATTAGTGAAGCGCACTCACCAATGGCAAAACACTCACGAGCTAGAAGCTTCGTGGTTTCGGCCCCTAGTCAGTTCTCCTTTCTGTAATGACTCATGACTCGCTTCCGATAAATGGCTAGAATTTAAGGGGAAAGCCTTAGATGCCTCATCAAACGCGCAATTGACCGTCGGCGTCGGCGTTCCGCGTCAGCGGCATCGGCGTCCCGCGGGATAGGGCACACCACTAGTGATGCAAAAAACGTCATCACGGGATGACGTCCCCATATGACGCCATCATGACGTCCCAAATTTTGGCGTGACGTCACGTGATGACGTCAACACATGACATCGCAGCTTGGTCAAAGGTGGTCCGACCACGGAGGCAAAGCAAAACCAGGTGAAGTGCCTCTGATCCTGGAGGCAGTACAAAACTACGTTAGGTGCAGAAAGCTTTCGAAGGGTGGTGGGGCAGCATCAACACATCGATTGAGAAGAAAGACAAGATGGTCTTCGACTTCGAGTCGTCTTGAGTGAATGCATAACGAACCCTGTGAGTTTTGTGCGCTTGCCTCATAAAGATGCGTCTCAAATGTAAAATGGCAAATGTACCGCGTATTCAAGGGCTCGCAACGCTGTTCGCTGTCAACCAGCGAAAGGAAATGAGAGGCAGTGGACCGCAGTCATTACTGTGGTGAGTACACGTGCTCGTTTTAAGCGCAACAAGGTGAGACGCATAGAAGCAGCAACGACTTTTAGAACCCACGTCCCAATTTCTAGTTTTGTAGTTGTGATTCTTTTGCTGAGTTCTTCTTTTAAAAAAGTCACAGTTTCGCCGCAAGGGCGAAGCAATGTATGCGATAGCAAGAAAAGCGGCCCGTGATGGACGCGCTGCTGCGCTGCAGAAAGATATGACCCCCGGCAGCAACTACCGCGCGAGCAGACAGCGGAAGGGCAAGGTTCTCCCTGCGCAAATATTGGAAGAAGCGAGCGAGCTGGCCGACGACTTTCAAATGCGCCCGTTGCGCTCCTCGCGCCATCTCACTGGTAATGAAGAAACGCTTATAAGCGCCTGCCGTTTCTTAGTCCTGCCAGCGGAGAAGGGTGTGTATATAACGCTCCCGTTAGCTACGTGAAGGATCTGCGTTTTGTGGCTTAGTATTTAGCGCCACGCGCTGCCGAGCGAGAGGTCGCTGTTTCGATTCCGCGCTTCGGAAGCATTTTTCTGAATTATTTTTCTTTGGGACTTTTATATATTTATACATACTTATACATATACGGTGCATAACAGCGGCGACGGCGACGACAAAAACCAGCCAAGACTGTCCATATAATTGCTGTGGCAATGAAAGTAACGTTACATAATTATCTTAACCGTCTACCGTACCCCACATAAAAGATGAATTAGTGCTCTGCTTTTTCCCGCTCAAAGGAAAACAAACATTAAAAAATGTTTAAGTTGGCGACGCCTTAAACTTCACATGTTAAGTTTAATACCTTGGTTTCCTGAGCGGACTCGCACTCACTTAAAATGCTTTATTGCCTTTGCTGAGCTATGAATATCACGTTACTGTAATTTCTGCGTACGCCTTTGTTCTTTCGGCGTGATCATCCAAATGTACGGGCGGCGGTCTTTATGAGTAACGCCTAAAAATTGGAAGCTCGAAAAACCCAACAGGCCACGAGTAGTTGAAAGTCAATTTGTTTCTTTCTGCACTGGTTAGCTTTCTTTTTCTTTCGCGTTTTCGACCGTCTAGACGTCTAACGCAAACGAACATAGGGAATAAGGTTTTTTTTTTTCGTAACTAAAACGGCGGCACACGTTTTCCGCTGGCTGGCATAATGAGGGAATTGGCGTAATTTTTCACTTGCTTAATTAAGGCGGCGCCGTTAAAGACGTCGTGCGAATGCTTCTATTTTCACTATGTCGTCGTGAACCAGCCCCTCTTTATTATGATTCCTTTTTTTCGTGTTTCTCTCTCATACATCGCTTTTGCAAAGGCTATAACAACCCGCATTCCTTTGCTCTAATCACGTGTGCCGTCGGCGTGTGGAAAGCATTAATCAGCCTTTCATTAGGGAACTTCGTTAATTTTCGCTTTGATGCGCTACGGCTTGTTACGACATATATGAAACGATGCTACGGAGGGACGAAAATTGAGACATCCTTCAGAATACTGAAGATGGACGAGTTCTATAAATAGTTTATGGGAGCGATAAGCAGAAGGAAAGTTGCAATCAACTCGTCCTTTTCGATACGCTGGGCTGCCTGTTTGTCTCTTTTCTGCGCGAAATTTTCGTTTTCCCCAGAATCCATCGTTTGAAATTTTTCAGTCGAAGCATGTCACAGTATAAGTTACAGATTTCGGTGACGGCGTTGTCGTACGCAGAAAACCGGGCGCCGGCGAGCGTACGTAAATGTTGCCCTCGAAGGTGCATCAGTCAAATGCGTAGTTTTCTGACAATTGATGCTCTCTGTAGACCGTGTGCTAGTCGCCGATCAGCCGCTTCTGACTCGACAATCTGATATTTTGCCGAGGTTACTTGTCATTTCGCGTTGCCGAGCATCTTTGTTGGCCGGATACGAACGCACGACCTGATGTTCCGGCGCCAGAACGTAAAGTCAAATTCATTAGGCACTGCGTAGGCGCGCCCTCAACTGCGTAGGCGCGCCCTCATGCCAAGCCCGCAACCAACCAGAGCTGTTTCATTTCCGCCGGGGAAAGAAAGAAAGAAAGAAAGAAAGAAAGAAAGAAAGAAAGAAAGGAAGAAAGGAAGAAAGAAAGGAAGAAAGAAAGAAAGAAAGAAAGAAAGAAAGAAAGAAAGAAAGAAAGAAAGAAAGAAAGAAAGAAAGAAAGAAAGAAAGAAAGAAAGAAAGAAAGAAAGAAAGAAAGAAAGAAAGAAAGAAAGAAAGAAAGAAAGAAAGAAAGAAAGAAAGAAAGAAAGAAAGAAAGAAAGAAAGAAAGAAAGAAAGAAAGAAAGAAAGAAAGAAAGAAAAGTAGTAGGTCGGGCACGCACACGCCATGCTGCTTCGCTAGCCTCCATTTTCCCGATAGAGGAAGGGCTCCTTAACTTTTCTTGTTTGCACGATACGCTCTCTTCTGTACCGGTGTGATTCCACCTGCGGCTTCAATTTTCCAATTTCGCAGTGGCAGAGACTTCTCAGGGTACACGTAATAGTAATTACACTCCTCGGATTCGTTAGTTAAAATACAAAACGATCGAAAAGACGATTGAAAAGCTTGTTGGTTCTGACTTAAATTATTTGCGCCGCTCGAAATGCGTTGCGGTCGTTTCGCAGTCTTGCGCGAAATCGTTGAAGAGGAAGCCTTGATTGGTAACGAACAACGCGAAAGCTGAGGCGAGAATATTTAACAGCGGATCTGTTTAAGGCAGCCGTAATTTGTGTGGCTTATCCTGTGTGGCCTATCCTGTGTGGCCTTCCCTGTGTGGCCTATCAGGTATTTGCCACAGCAATCGGGTAATTTCCACTACTCGCCATCCACTGGTGCACTAAAAATGAAGACGACAACAGTTAGCCCAAATAACGGGTATGCGCAACAGAAATTTGTGCGGCCTATCAAAAAAACTATCGTTGCCATAAGCGGGTATATGCCACAGAAATCGGGTAAATCCCACTACTAACCACTGGTCCGCTAAAAAGGAAGAAGGCAACAATTAGCCCAACACTAGGGAGCGGGAAAGGCAACGGCGGCTGCGAGAAGGCCTACGCCGACGACGACGTGCCCGTAGTTCTATGAGAGGTGCGAACGCTTTGGTTTCAGCGCGAGTTTCTGTCTCTGGAGTTTGAACATTCGTGTCGTGTCTGTGAGTGTATGTGGTTTAACACGAACATCGCTGCGCTGAGAATCAACGTAGAAACAACGTAGCATCACCTAGCTAAAGCCTAGCAACGACCTAGAAGCAAGGCTAGAAACAACCCTCATCACCAAGCTAAGGCCCAGAAACAACACAGAAGCAACCAGATTAGCCTTCAGAATCGTCCAGTTTCGCTGTTTCAAGGCTTGCGCGACTTAGTGCAAGCTTCGCCAATTTTTCTTTTTTTCTTTTTCGAAGCGGAAGAATTCGGTACGAAAGACAGTAAGGCGGCTGGACACAGACGCAAGGGAATTCAGAGAACCAAAGAAGGCAAGAGCCGTTTGTGCTGGTGTTTGCATTGTCTGGATTTCGTCTCTTGTGTCTGTGTCTGCGCGCTATACCTTTTTTTTTTCCCATCTTATACTAACTCATTGTCGTTCGAAAAAGCTATTAGTTCTGTGGATAGTAACGAGCATGAACTATCACCGCTGTACACCCGGCTGGACAAGTCTGGAGAAGATCATTTTCTTACTACACAAGTCTGGCGCCCTATTCCTGTCTTCTGTTTTTTTCCTTGCTTGTCTCAGTTGCGCCACAAATATTTTATTATTTTTTTACTGCTTCGTCCAGCTGTGCGTTGAGTCGAGGAATCTCCCTACCGCCTTGATTGACCTCAAATGCATCGTGCAGTGCTTTGAAAAAAAAAAAAAAACCTTATAGGGTCTCTTTTGCATTTACCTAAGAAGACTCGAAGGCGAAACCCAACTTCTCTTTCTTCTCAGTCGATAGAATTGTTGATCCTGTCCCGCCATCTACCGAAAGATTTCTGCACCTAACGTGTTTTTCCACTGCCTCAAGGATCGGAGGCGCCTCAACTGGGTTTGCACTGCCTGAGTGATCCGCCCACCTTTAACCAAGCTACGATGTTTCGTGATGACGGCGTCATGTGACGCTACGTCACTTGACATCCCGCCAAAATTTGTGACGTCATAATGACGTCATCATGGGATGACGATTTTCTGCATCACTAGTGCTGTGCCCGACGCCACGGGACGCTGACGGTCAATTTGCGCGTTTGATGAGGCATCTGAGGCTTTTGCATTAAGAAGTTCTACACATTTCTCGGAAGCGAGTCGTGAGTCATTACAGAAAAGACAACTGAATAGAGGTCGAAATGACGAAGCTTTTAGATTGTTTGTGTTTTGCCATTGGTGAGCGCGCTTGACTAATTATATGCCCAGCATTCAGATTGGCTTCAACATTAATTGCGATAGATATTAAAATTGGCCATAGCGTATCAACACTACACCTCGTAGCTGTTTAAATATACGGTAAATATACTCGTAACAATATGGACACTTCAAGCGCATTTTTTTTCAGTTGCCGTCGCCGTGACATTCCGTATAAAGTGCAAGAGGGATAATATCTGTCCGTGCATGTTCGATGTGCGAATAAAAGCGTACGAGAGAGGGCAGCCGACGATCGCCTCTCAAGCGGAGAGGAAACGCACCTGCCGCCTTCCATCACGTGAAAGGCCCATGAAAGGTCCCGGATGCCGGAGGGGGGTTGACTGGGCGGTTCCGGCAGGAACTGCGTACTTTTAGCGGCCCCATCTTCGCAGATGTCAGCAGACGGCTCATACCCTTGTACTTGCTGTGTTCTCAGTTTGCGTTGAAGAGATAGACGGCACTGCGGTCGCTTCAGGTGCCGCGTTTCCTTACGCATTCGGTGTTGAGTTACGCCAGGTCGGATGCTAAAGGAGGTAGCTTCGAGGCTTACTTCGTATAACATTCAAATTTATCGCTATCGCGTGCATTACTTCGCCCGTGCGGAGAAACTGTGACTTTTCTTGGTGTTCTGCCCAATTATAGCCTAAGACAGGTTTGGAAATACACGCTTTCGGTCCGTGTTCAGTAAGAAGTCATCTGTTGCTAGACTTGGTCTTGAGAGAAAATTTCAGGCAACGTTTTTGTTTTTGGACATTGCGTTAGGTGATCCATGGGAGTGAGTCACCATTTATGAACTAAATGCTTTGAGTTCGGCCCATGTATATATATATATATATATATATATATATATATATATATATATATATATATATATATATATATATATATATATATATATATATATATATATATATATATATATATATATATATATATGTAACCTGGCCGCCACGATTGTCTAATGGTTATATTGCTTGATTGCTGAGAGGAAGGTTGCGGGACGGAATGCCGGCCGCGGCGGCCGCATTTCGGCGAGACGCTAGAGGCCCGTGCACCTCCACTACGGCGTCCCTCATAATCATATCCTGGGTTTGGGACGTAAAATTTCAACGATTCTTAAAAGACAACTTAAAAAGAAGCGCTTGCGGCTTGTCATATCTGTGTGTCTGTCTCCGTAAGGTTTTGCGCTACCCAAAATGTTGCAACATCATATATATATATATATATATATATATATATACACACACCATTTTCCGGACATGCTCAAGCGCCGCCATCTTGGACTGATAACGTTCCAGTTTTGTATCCGTATCAAATAAACAAACAGTGCTACGGTGAACTCGCATGCACGAGAACGATTGGGCCGGTACATCCAACGTTTCATGACCATGATCCTTTCATATACGGTATAGAAAACAGGCAGAACAATCGCTTATCAGTCCAAGATGGCGGCGCCCATGGATCGAAAGTAAAATCGTATATATATATATATATATATATATATATAAAGTATGAGAGGTGGTACTTCAAGCAAACTTCATTTATTACGTCGACGTTTCGGTCAGAGCCTGACCTTTATATAAATTCTCGAATATCCGCCTGCTCTGCTGCTCACACTGACTTACGTCACTACGGGCACATGGCGACACGCGCCCGCTACTGAGAAGAACCCTGCTTGCCTAGTGTCCTCCCATTCGAGGTTCATCGCCACCACCGGCGGGAGCTCGCGCGTGTCTAAACTCGGGAACAGTTCCGACACCTCCTTTGTGAATGTCCAGTGTCCACGCGCGAACACCATATCGTTCACTCCGGCGTGTGGACAGCCTGCAGGCTGATGTGCTCCAAATATACATTTTTGATGGCCTCCAAGTTCGCACCACGGGTCTTGCAAGCCACACATAATGCGACGCAGCAAGTCTTATTCGCCGCATGGAAGGAAAGCGTGCGTTTTTAACTGACACGTCCCTTTGTACAAATGTAGGGGCGGGCGCTCACTCAGAAAAGGGTCAGCTTTGTTCAACTCTGGAAACAGTAATTCTCTAAATTTGCACCCGCAGTTTGTATTGATGAGCACGGACACAAAATACCGTAAAATATGGTCATCACGACGAGCTCTGCACCGAGGAAGCTCCAGTTATTTTGTATGTTAGTAAACCTGGTTTTCTAGTAAACTGAATTAGAAATATGTATCCAGCTTTTTTGTATATGTTAGTAAATCTGGTTTTCCAGTAAACTGAATGAGAAATGTGTATACTGCATTTAGAAAGAAAAAGTATAATCCAGATAATTTTTATCAGTCACATATGGGCCACACACTGTCGAACCGCTATTTCGCTGATGTTCATTCCATAGCATTCGACAGAGAGCGTTAGAATGTGTGCATACCGCGATACATCTTACATGTGCGCATGTTTGTCCAGAAAATTACCGTGTGTCACCAATATAATATGGGCTTTCATTTATATCTGTAAGGTTGCCAGCCCAATTTTCTTACACGCAAAGTCTCTACTCTTCCAGTAAGTTCCTTACAGAATTAGCAGCTTGATTCCCGGCCGTTAGAACAAATTCCAATGGATTCGTAATGCAAACGTGACCTCGCAATATGCTTATCACGCAGTTAAAGGAGCGCCGTTCGACCCATGCACCTCAATGATCGTCGTGTTGTTTGACGACGTTCAGTCTAAAAATTGCCTTTTCGTGGCGAATTTGACTTGCGGTAATTTTTGTTTGTTGCTCGTCCCCGTGTCTCATTGCACTGGTGGTCTGCCGTTCCGAACGAGGTCTCGCGTTCGAATCCGAGCACAGGGGGGCCGAATTCCACGAGGGACACAACATAAGAGAGGAACTCCCGCGTACACTAGGGGGTTGGTCATGGAATATGAGGGAAAAGAAAGGCAGGGATGTTAATATGTCTAGAAGAACAAGTATGCTACCCTGCGCTAGGGAAAGGGAAGGGGGAGTTTGAAAGTTAAGCGCAGGGTGAGAGGGAGAGAAGAGGTAGAGAAGGAACACACGCATACGGACGTCACACTTGCAGGGTTGCCGTTGGTGGCCACTTTGCGCCAAATTGGCTAAATTTTAGCTTGGCTCCATGGCTACTTTTCAACTTGTGTTCTGGCGCAATAAGTAGCCATTTTTCTTATTGTTTACAGATGAAATACTCTGTTTCCAAGCATTTCTGTCGATATGCGTGCCTGTGAGAGCGTGTGTCATCCCCCCGCCAGCAGGCTGGTGCACATCGAGGCGCCCAAACACGATGCGCCGCGCGCCTGCGAATACGAAGCGGCGAAGTTGCACGCATGTTGACAAACGCGTGGCCAGTGGGCCAGTCACGCTGCCCGCCATTTATGACGATGCTACGCGCAATTTTATCCTGGTTTTCTGTGCGTGTTCGCATGGTGAGCTTGATGGAAAAGAAAATCTGCAACAAAAATGAAGCTGGCCTATTTATCTTCGACGATATTTCACTATTTGAACATGGACTGCTACTGTTTTAACTCTACGAATCAAATTCAGTCTGTTGATTTTATGGAAAACTGCTTCAACGTTTAATGTTTCTACTGGCTTGTTGACTGGAATGTTCCGAAATCACTCTGTATCTGACAAGAAGTCTATTTTACGTGAGCTATATAAGCAGGCGCCCTGAATTTATTATAATTTATTCATTCATTTATTTGTAACTTATCGGTGGGTTATCTGTGGATTGAAAAGCTTTAATCATAACACCGCTTCTGTTCTATTTGGCTACAAATATGGCGATGAAATTAAATGGCTTCGCTACTTTGGCAAGTTTTAGGCTGAGTTCTGGCGCCTTTACAAATCCACGCAACGGTAACCCTGCACACTCCTCGCAGTCGCAATATCGCTACTAGTCTATAACCGCCAGTGCAAGTCTGTTGTCAATAAGTATTTTAGCAACGCCTTCGTCGCCTTCGTTCTCGATGACTTAGTTAAACAGCACCTCTGCTCCGTTCCTCAACACTCACCTCAACGTTGAGGTTTCGGGAAAAACTCCCAAATTTAATTGAAATGATTATGCGAGCGATGTCACGTAGATATGCTTTTATAATCGCAATGTGAGAAGTGTTGGTTGGACTACGAGCACTCTAGACGAGCACTCTAGCAACAGACTCGATGTGTTTCACGATTAAAGAAAAAATAAAGTTTCGGTTCCTACCTCGTCCTCTGGTCTGGTAATCCTCAGCGAAGCGAAGCAACTCCAACTGACAGTCGCATTCGTCGAAGCGTGGTCGATTTTCGTACGGGCAGTAATTACGAATGTCAAGGGGAACGCACGAAAGAATAGAGGCTGCCCCTACTCGGGCGCCTTGCGGAGAAAGCACCTCGAGACAAGCGAAAAAAAAAAAAAACACGACGGCAGTTTTCACGGAAAGTCGCTTGGGCAGCCCCGACAAAGAAGAAAATTTAACGGTGAGGTTCCGAGATGCTCATTTCATCAATCACTTCCGCTTCCTTGCAAAAACTTTTTGTTTTGTTTTTCGTTTTCACGACTGGTGTTCTTCAACGGCTTCTGGGATCCAGACGAGAATTTCACAGACTTCCTCGGCCCTCGTCTTTCTCCTTATGGCTGCTAAAACGAAGCCAATCTTCTTTCCTGTCTTCTTCCACTTTTTGTTTTTAAATTTTAAGCAATGCCCGATATATCTCGAAGCGGAATTTGACGTTGAGTCTCTGATACCTTGTTCCCTTCCGCCGAAGTAACGCTCAAATCAACGAAGCAGACGTACACTTTAACACTTCAGCGCAACGACTTCTCCAGAGTTCTTGCCGAGCTTCGACGAATCAAGAACTTCTGTAGCACCTAGTAGAGAAGATTACGACGGATCAAACTTCTTCACCTTCTTCGTTTTACCTGGCACAAAGAACTTCGAACTTTTTTCTTCGTGGGACTTCCTTCCGGTACTTGTTTCGCACACGCTTCGGCGGCCGCAGGAAAACGATCGAGGCTGCTCGGATCAACAGATGTCGTCGCACTCCGCGGACGAAGTTTCCCTCGGAGCCCGAATGCGGCGACCGACCGGAGTCTGACGACGACGACGTACAGAGTCGATGTCAAGGCGGGCGCGCGCTCCGAGCCAGAGCTGAGCGAGCGAGCGAGCGAACAGCCGGCTCGAGCACTCGGGGGAAAGCGTGAAGCGACGCCGAGCGGTGGAGACGGAGAGAAAAAAAGAGGAAAAGAGGGAGAATGATTTGAGGAGGAGGAGAACGAACAGAGATGGGCTATAGGGGAAAGAACGTGACGGCAAGCGTCGGATCCTCGGGCTGCACCTCCGTCTCCATTCCCGTTTTCATCCCTACGCTCTCTCTCTCTCTCACCCACTGCATGTCTCCTTCCCTCATTCCTCGCTTAACATACCAGCCTCGCCCCATTCTGCGCTCTCTCCCCAATCTACCCCGATCGAAGCGAGATTCCTGCAGCGCCGCGTTGTCAGTGCACGGCAGGTGTTGTACGCACGCTGGTACCACCCCTTCGCCGCCTCGCGCCCCGGATGCCGTGAGAATCTTGGCTTGCACCGAATTTTATTTAGCATTCTTTTTTGTGTCCTCTTGCGTACCGTAAAGTTCACTATTTTTTCCTCGTCTCATGAATAATGTCGGGAAGAGAGACGGTGTCGACGTCATTGAAAAAAAAAAAACTGACCCTGCAGCCAAGAAAGTGGTACCGTATTCGATTCCCGAATCGGGATATGCATTTCGCTCTCAAGCTCGGAGCATTTCCTTCCGGAAATCGGTATGGGTTCCCTTTGTGTGCACGCATTTCGCAGTGCTCCGAGTTGTCGATAAGTTCGCCATCACTCGGCCTCCTACTAACGTTCTGGTTTTGACGCTTCGTTTTGTAAAGGAACGGCTCAGGAAAAGTTGTGGGAGCTTTTTCGGTTGGTCAGAATAAAATTCATCTTTTCGTCTACTGCACTCATTTCGTAGTCAGCAAGCTGCACGAATTTCTTTTTTTTTTTTGCTGTTTTTCACCCGGTGCCAACTTTCCTTCCAACCTTGCAACTTGGAGAACCAATACAACGAGACGAAAACACAACTTAACCACAGCGTTCGCGCTGTCGCGAAGCATTGATAGAGGCGTTGCATATTAATTGAATTTACTTCGAACTTGCAACTAGTAACCGCATTATTCGTGTGGCACCCGAGTCGTAAAATTGACTTATCTTTTCTTTCCTGAAAACACTCTGGCATTTCCCGGTCGCCTTTGCTAACAATATGTACAGCCTCAGGGTGTCAGTTCGTGCGCATTTTAAAATACAGATCTTTTATATTTGCAATGTCGAAAGCTGGGCTTGTTCGTGCATGACTGAAGGTGAGTAAGCGGCTAAACGCGACTACACAGAGCGAGATGATGGCGGGACAAAGCTACTTCGCGCAGCATTGTCACATCGCGTTATTTTAGCAGCGAAGCTGTCTAGGCTATCGCTAACTTGTGCTCCGTCGTAAAAAACTACTATCATCATGAACCGGCACGCGCTATCTTTATTCTCTCTACAGTCAAGCCGTTTAGGCTATCATGAACCGGCACGTGCTTTCTTCGTTCTCTTTACAGCGAAGGTGTTTAAGCTATCGGTAACTTGTGCTCCGTCGTGCAAAAACTCCTCAGGTGGGTATGCGCCACAGGAATCGGGCAATCCGCATTACCGAGCACAGCAGGTGCGAGCGTTAAATGAAAAATCTGCTCGGCGACGTGGAGCACGTGAAACACGTGAAAGAGAGAGAGAGAGAAAGAAATAGATATATGGCGAGCCGTCAACGCGAGAGAAGACGACGAAGTTGCGCTTCAGCTGCTCCGCACGTTCGAGCCTGCGCGTGAGAAGAAGACGCCCGAAGAACGACAGCGGCTGTGGTTGTACAGCGGAGAGCACGCAGCAATAAAATATGTGGGAAAGTGAACGCCTCACGTCATCCCACAGATACAAAGGTAGAGAAAATAGAGATAAAGAGAGGGAGAGAGACAAAGAAAGCGATAGAAAGACAGAAAGAGAGAGAAAGAGACAGGGGCATAGCGGGTGGTCCCCTAATTCTCGCAAATTATGATTTATGGCGTAGTGGGTACCTTGCGTGTGTACTTGTATCAGATGCCCCAAGAGGGTTTGGAACGGGCTCTATAGAAATGCCGCTCTTCGAGCTTTCGGTGTGACTGTACTGGGCGTTGGACGCAGGCCTGGCGGTTTTTTTTTTGTTTGTTTTTTTTTTGTTCGTGAGCACTGCCCATGAGAAGTAGCATTTGGAGCTCCTAAGGCAATACTGTATATGAACTGAATGTCACAAGGATTTAACAGACGTACGTATAAAAAGGCCTCGAAGACCCAAACGAGAAAGCCAGGTACATAATTACTGTACCGGATAAGTGCGCCAGCAACGAGAGAGCGAGAAGCTTTCACGGGTGCTGTGGAAGCGGAAATATCCGAACGTTTGCGTCGAAACATAAACGCGTGTTTCAGCTCAAACGCATACGATACCTTTCTGCAGTTAGGAGCGTCTCATCAACAACGGACACGTCGGCTGTTTCTGAGTTCCGGTTATACACAAGCGCAGACCCCGGAACATGGCAAAGCTTTTTGCAACGTTCACACGGAACAGGTACAGGTATAGGCGCGGTGAGTTCGGAGAAGCGAAAAGCCTGGGCGCCCCGCGCAATAATAGCCATACGCAACTCCCGTACTTTCGTAAAAAAGCTTTCGAAGCGGCAGTTTTTCGGTACGGTTTTGTTGTCGTATAAGCAAGTGCGGCGGTGCTTATACCGAAACAAAGCCTAGGAACGATGACGCTGAGGCGAGAAGTGCATCGCATCGTTAATCCCTGGGGGATTGGGTACGGGGGATTATGATATTGTGCGTGTGTTTCTTCCTGTGATATTTTATGTGTAAGGCATAAAGTAAAACTGGCCACGTGCCATGAGGGACTTAGAGATGCTTCTAATATGTATTTTATGCACAGGATGCATTAGTTTAGCAGTCACATTGTGCACGATCATCCATTTATCTCTCTCTCTCTCTCTCTCTCTCTCTCTCTATATATATATATATATATATATATATATATATATATATATATATATATATATATATATATATACCGGGTGTTCAAGGTTAAGCTTTATGGTTTTGTTAAAATTCAGCACTGAGAAGAACGTGAACACCCCCTTTGCAAATATGTCATGTACCTAGGGTACACAAAGTGAGACAATAATTATCACTGTCAGCCGCCCAATTAACCAAGATTGAATAATTACATTTTTAATGAGTGCAGCAAGCGGGAATGTTTGTATTGAAAAGTTGGAGGCAGTCGCGTTTATACGCAGTTCTACTTGGAAGAATTCTTCTAGCGTGTCTGTGCTCTGAGATATCCCGCTGGAAAGTTTAATTGCGGTTTGCATGATTACGCATGCAAGACGGTGAGGATCGGCGCAATGTCCCGCCCTGATGTGACGAGCAGTCATTGCTTGCTGTCGCCAGCCGGCAGCAAAAGGGTAACCGTTATCATCTTTGCCTATGCCTTCGACCCGTTGTCAGATTAAACGCCGCATGCAACTGCCGCGGCACGTCGGGGAGCAGCTTTGCGCCGGTGCTCACTGTCTTGCATGCGTAATCATGCAAACGGCAATTAAACTTTCCAGCGGGATATCTCAGAGCACAGACACGCTAGAAGAATTCTTCCAAGTGGAACTGCGTAGAAACGCGACTGCCTCCAACTTTTCAATACAAACATGCCCGCTTGCTGCACTCATTAAAAAAAACGCCAGGCCTGCGCTGAAACCGCAGCACAGTCACAGCGAAAGCTGGAAGGGCGGCGTTTCTAGAGCTCATTGTAAGCTCTCTTGGGACTACAATACAAGTACACTAGAAAGGTACCCACTACGCCATAAATCACAATTTTTGTGAAGTTGGGAAGCACCTACTAAGCCATTATTCGTCATTCTGCGCAGAAGCGAGGCACCAGCTACACGTCTGTAAGGAATTATGTGCACTTTGTTGACGCGACGACTGATGACGATGAAGAATTACGGCTCAGCCCTTGTAATGGGTTGGAAGCTTTAAACGGCCCACCAGTTATGTAATTTGCATTGGGTGACGCCCGGTCGCTATTTCCCGTTCCCGTCATGCTGTATGACGTACGTTGACGTGGAAGAGGGACGGGGGGGGGGCGGCGAAGAACTTTACTGAGACCCCGAGGAAATAGATCATGCGCTTATGGGCTTCCTTGGCAACCAATACAAGTGCACTTGCGAGGAACCCACTACGCTCTAAATCATTGTAATTTTACTGAGACCCCGAAGAAATGGATCATGCGCTTATGGGCTTCCTTGGCAACCAATACAAGCGCGCTCGCGAGGAACCCACCACGCTATAAATCATTGTAATTTTTGAGAAGTAGGGCAGCAGGCACTGTGCCATTTTTCGTCATTCTATGGAGAGCCGTGGTAGCTGCTAAACGCATGTAAGGCATTATGCGCACTTTGTTGATGCTGTGCCTGATGACGACGAAGAATTATGGCAGAGCCCTTTGTAATGGGTTGGAAGCATTCAACAACCTACTCGTTGCGCAATTCGCATTGTGTGACGTCTGGTTACAGAATTCGCGTTGTGCGACGATTGGTGCTTATTTTACTCTTCTACCACGCTATAGTGCATATGCTAATGTGGTTCCTTCCCGACATGAAGCCTGTATAGGACCTTTTTGCAAAGCAGTTTCAAGCACCGGCATGGCTCAGAGGTTGAATACTGGGCTCCCACGCAGAGGACCCAGGTTCGAACCTCGTTCCATCCTGGAATTTTTTTCTTAGTTTTTTTTCTTATTTCGAGCGATACTGGTTACGGACACCGGCGGCGGCGGCGGACAACTACGGCGCCAAAAACGGCCGGTGAAATGATCTCATAACAGCTTTCGCTGTAAAAATGCCCCCACCTCCCCGTAGGGAATCGTGAGGAAATGCGAATGCATTTCTTGCGCCGAGAGTGCACGGCGTGGTAATTTTAATGGCGTGAAGCTGGACACATCGACGCGCTCAAGTGTCTCCCTTTTGGGCGCCTCTTTCAACGAACGCTTCCTACGTGCGTTCGTAATCACCTCAGGGATGCTGCCACCGCCTTCAATGCAGCACAAACGCGTTTAGAGCGCGCTGTTTTCAGGCTGTGCCAAGGAAGCGCAAACGCTATAAACGCGTTTCAAACGCACTGCATTGAGGCGGTGGAGCAGGGAGGAGAGAGCTAACGGCGAGAGAAGGAGCGGCGAAGCACTGCACCTACCCTCTCCTACACTCTCTCCACACACGCGGGAGCTGAGCCATCTAGAGGGCGCTGGCTGAGCCGAGCTGCCGAGCTCCCGCGATGTGAGCGCCCTCACACGCCAGAGCGCGTTCCTCCCCTCTACTCCCTCTCCGCTACTCCGCCCGCACCATAGAGTTTCCTAAAATGACCTAGAGGGAACTCTGGCGCTGCGATCATTCAGCCACCATGGGAATGATGGGTAGTACACGGATTTGCCTAGTCTTCGTGCTTGTGGGCTTCGAACGCACTTGTGGCTTTGTTTATTGCTATGTTTTGGTTTTCTTTCGGATAAAAGAATGGATCGTTGTGAACTTCGTGACCAGATTTGAATCGGTGAGCCTAAAGAAGTTAAAGTGGTGAAGTGAAACTGCTGATTTTTGCTGAACTTCGTTTTGCGACAAAGCGGATGCAGGCGACGCGGAGCCAAACGGAGCCGAAAGAACGAATTTTAGACAAATCCGTCTACTACCCATGATTCCCATGCTGGCTGAAGCGCGATGCATTGCAGCTCCCATAGACACTAGCGCCAGAGTTCCCTCTAGTAAGTATTGTAGGAAACTCTATGGCCCGCACCACCTGCTCCGATTGCTAGGGGCGAGGATAAGCGCGCGCGCCCGCAGCTGTTGCTATGGGAGAGGGAGTGAGAGCGGAGAGGCGTGCGGATACCGACAGACGCCTGACATAGCCCGACTAAGAAATGCATTCGCATTTAAAATGTAATTATTCAATGTTGTTTGACTGAGCGGCTGACAGCGATAATTATCGTCCCACCTTGTGTCCTACTGGATACATAACTAATCTGCAAAGGTGGCTTTCACGTATCTCCCAGTGTTCAATTTTAAGAAAACCATTAAGCTAAACTTTGAACACCCAGTATATATATAAAGCAACGGACGCGTTGTCAACAGTGATATAAATACTTATTTCCGAACAGTTTCAGGAGGGGTCTTCTCTCCGTCAGGGGATGAGTTAGATCTGGCCCATTAAACCATTAATCTACACTGCCTATATATATATATATATATATATATATATATATATATATATATATACATATATATATATATATATATATATATATATATATATATATATATATATATATATATGTGTGTGTGTGTGTGTGTGTGTGTGTGTGTGTAGAGAGAGAGCACTCTTGATTATTTCTGGCAGCCAGGGGGGCGTGTGGGGTTCAAACCCCCCTCCGCCCCGAAATTTTTCAATTTGCCATATGTATATATACACGCGCGCATGAACATACATACAGTATAGCTGAATCAGCCCCCCCTTCCCCCTCCCCTGAATATTCTGGCTGCGTTACTGCTGGCAGCTTTTACGTAAAGGCGGAAATGCAGCGCACACGCAGCAAAGAAGTATTGGTGCACGCGCATACGCGGTCGTGGCTGCGTTCCGACGCGCGGCCATGAAACTCGTTGCGGTGTGCTTGTCTCGGAAATCAACCAATGCGTGCGACAACTCACGCGCCGAGATAAGCACACGGCAACAAATTTCATGGGCGCGCGTGAGGACGCAGCCACGAGTGAAACCTGTCTGAAAACGGACCTGCCGAAATAGTGCACTCGACCCGCCGGTCAGGCAGAAGAGAAACCGACATTTACCAGCGAAATGGACCCGCGCTCCATGTATCGTTAGCTGCTGCAAACATACCGTGTGCAACACTTGGAGGCGTTGACGTCAGTCGAGGGCAGTCGAGGACACGCGGCGGAGCGTTCGAGTTAACCGAGCTAGAGTGTACTAACCGAGCTGACGGCTGTACATAGACGCCAGAGTGGTTGCCAATTGGACATGCTGGTTCATGATCGAAAGTGCTCAATTATGCGAACAGCACAACGACGGAAGGAAGAGAATGTTTGTGTCGTAGTCTATTCCTTTAGTCGTTGTCCTGTTCCCGCAAGTGCACACTTTTGTACGCCGCTCCCCCAATCATCTAAGGGGGGGGGCGACTTTCAACTGGAAAGCCTGGAACCAAAGGCAGGCCATTGTGAACAGGGCTTAATCGCTAAATTTTTGTTTTTGCATCGATTAATGGATGCAAACAAGCTTCGCGGTTGCGAAGTTTCTTCTATCGGAGTCGACCAATGTGTGCGGCCGGGGGGGGGGGGGGTGCGCGGCGGTGCAGCCTACCCTGCGCGCGCCTATGATGACGTACGTACACGAAACACGCCGATTCATCCGGCTCCACTTTTCAGAAGCTTGGGTTGAGCTGAGTAGGAAACTTCCTGCAAGAAGCTTCGCGCACAAACTTGATTTTCGCAGTGCGTGGATATTTCCGCCTTTCTTTCTTTCTTTCTTTCTTTCTTTATTCTTTCTTTCTTTCTTTCTTCTTTCTTTCTTTCTTTCTTTCTTTCTTTCTTTCTTTTTCACTTCCTTCCTTTTCTATTTATCTCTTTCTTGTACCTACAAGCGTTACCCGCAATAAGTCCAATAAAACAAAGTCAGTTGCTGAATCGGCAGCCTACAAGTCATTAGAAGTTTGGTGTTTCTTTTTCAGGCCCCTTAGCAAAGTGCTTTGTCAAGTGGGGATAAAGTTTCACGGGAGATTAAGGCTGCCCGTCACCTTTTTGCACGCAAATAAGCGCCGAAGGCAGTATTTTCGGGCGATTTCATTTTGTTTCCTTGGGCATATTCAGCGAGAAATAGATGGTTCCATGCACAGGCTACTGTGCGCGCTATAAACGGTGAAAATGAAGAAGGAAGCACCGTTTTTTTTTTCTAACAAAATGTGAATATGCAAATAGTTCGAGTCACTTTTAAGTGGTGAATCCAAGGCATCCTTATGCGTTTAATGGGATTTTTTATGCCGACCGAAAATGGCTAAATTTTCAAACTTCCTGCCGCCTATCGTATCAGCACGGTCTCTTTCAATCGCTTAAGTGCGTTTGCGCGCTATGCTTGGATCCGCGATAGTCCTGGCCTGTTTTCTTTTATATACTTTCATTTTCTGGCCTGGCCTTATTATGCAAGCCTATTACACCAGCGTTGATATCGCGGACAGCGCTAGAGATAAAATAAAACCGATATAGACATACCGTGTACATAATCGATTCTGACGCACACTTCTCAACCCGAAAGGTTTACTGTGCATAAAAAAAATACGGGTATTTCTTTTGCTGTGGAATATTTCTTCCTTACCGTCAGCGTGTTGGAACGCTGAACCGAAGAGAGAAATTCATTGTGCCGCAGCATTGATATGGCGACGGATTACCAGCGAAGGGGTAGTCGCGTTTCTGCTGTAACGCGACTGTACCGTTACGTTTCTCCGCTGTGAGTGACTGTAGACGGTGACGTTCTTCATCATACTCATCATCTTTTGACGGATTCTTCGCTTTTGCACGGTTCCACTTTCTCTGTCTAGATTCGCATTGCTACACTCGACATTTTCGAAAAAAAAAAAAAAAACTGAGGAGCCATTTCGCTCTATGAAGGTGGATGATCAGCGAAACTGTTTAGCGCTCGACACGGAGGTGACATAGCCATTTGAACCACAGCCGATCACACAACCTGCAACTAAGTTCTGAATGTCTGTCCAGAAAGCCCCTCTCCAATTTAGTGTATGCTCCTTTGAAGTTTTTTCGTTGGAGCAGCGTGCGTCTTTCTGCCGCGAAATGCGTCGTCTTGTCTGGCGCTTCGTGCACTATCTTAACTGGTCTTTCCCACCTGTGTGTTTCCGTCATCTTTTTTTAGTAGAACAGTGGTCAGTAGCGCGATTGGCGCAGTTTCTGTGGCATCTACGTTTTTACCCGCGGATAGATAGATGGATGCAAAATTTTATTGAAAGCTCTAAGGTGCGCGACTCAGCGCGCAGCGGGTCGCTCCAACGTTGGGACGTTGGGACAACTTTGGGCCGCCGCATCATGGGCCGTCTGGACAACCCGCAGACGACTTCATTTTTAGCGGGCCTATGGTTCGTAGTGTATTTTGCCCAATTTCAATGGCGCATAAGTTATTGCTCGCTAATAAACGGAATGCCTTAGCCGTTTACAGGTTCGCTGTAGAACTTCGTGAATACGTTTCCTGGCGCTACTGTTCGCACTCCTATTGGTTCTTATGCTAAAAATTCTCATAAGAGAGAATTTCAACCAATACTGGCGCTGCACATCTTCTTAGTGAACGCGATTGGCCTAAAGCAAAAATGCCCTGCGCATCGAAGTTCGTAGTTACTGTCGGAGCCACTCAGCCTGCCTCTTCTCCGAAAACTGTCATGGGCCTTTCGTGCGATGGAAGGTGGTCGGTACGTTTCCTCTCCGCTTGAGCCGCAATCATCGTCTGCCACCGGACGCTTTCACTCGCACGTAGATTTTACTACACGTGGGACGATGCTGTCGCGCTTGGACTTTAACCCGAACATCACGGTAAAAAAAATCACGCCTGGAACGTCCATATAATTATCATTGCCATAAAACGTATTTACAGAGAAAAAAATTGCGATTTCACCCCCTGGGAGCAAATTTTCAACGTTTCTAGCTTCTAAAAATTTTTTCTCTGATTGATGAGAGCAGGAATAAATTTCTTCATACGAACGCTTATAAGTTAAGGCGTTCTTTTTTTTTTTCAGTATACGCGGGCCTCATGGTGATGTACCAATAAAAGCTGCTGCTTTTCTTTGTTTAATAGTGAAATAAGAAATCAATGATAGAGATGTAGCCAGTACGCGGTGAAGGCTGCCCCCTTACACTTGGTTGTTAGGATAAAAAAATTAAAAAAGTAAAAGAATGTATTTACATGTGCTCATTCTTCCAGTTGGGGAGTTCAAAAGTTATCGTTTCAACACATCACGCGTAGAATCACGGTACACACCGGTTCCACTCAGTCCTGATCCCAAATATCAGTGTCTTGTTCCTTATTCACAATTTTGGGCCATGAAACTCGCATACGTGTTGCGATTGCGGGCGGGTTACAATCGAGTAAACGCGGTTTCTGAGCGTATCTACGTGGTCGCGGTTATACCGGTAATGAAATATGCTACCTCCCGTGCTCGCCGCGGTATACCCGCTATCCATTCGGCGAGGGAATTAAAGTGTGATACCGCTAGGCGCGAAACGCTGAGACGGCGAGATTGCGGCGAAAATCTCCCTTAAGTATAGCGTGCATCGCCTTATTCAAATTCCTCGTATAGCGCGCTTTCCCGTTAAAAACAAACAAACAAAAAAGAAAGCGTAAGAGTAGGGAAAGCAGCACCGATTCTTTCTCTCTATTTTTATCTAGGGGAATGTATAATAGCCCGTGCGAATGCCTCATCGCTGTTATTGCGCTGTTTCTTTGATTCCACGGAAGAAGCAGTCATGCATATGTAATGTTGCTAAATTGATATGCAAAATAGGGCGGATAAGCGAACGGAGTAACACGGCGCTAACGAAAAGCATACAAACCTAGTGCTGGCAGCGTTTTTGTAAGCAATGAAGGAAAGTTCTGGCGCGCGTTTATTTTGTGTAGACCGTGGTCGTGTGTTCCAAAAATTTCGGGCCCGCATTCGGACAAGTTGTTTTTGAGGCGGATTTCTTTCTTTATTTACATACATACTTAATTATTTGTACTGTCGATCCCATCCGGGATCATAACAGGAAGTACATGTACATTGTCTTCATATATAACCCAAATCCCTAGCGACACAGAAATGAACTACGAACACTGAATCATTGCCAAAAAAACCTTTTTGCGCACACTCAAGCGATAGTACACGGCAGTTATGCTTAGACACTTTAAGATGACATAACAAATGACAGCGCTGGGTAATATCTTAAAGTGTCTAAGCATAACTGCCGTGTACTATCGCTTGAGTGTGCGCAAAAAGGTTTTTTTGGCAATGATTCAGTGTTCGTAGTACATTGTCTTGTTGCGATATAACAAGAATAAATTAGCACAGTTTATATTTCACGTAATGCATTGGCAATTACCAATGAGATACCGATATCATAGGCATATATATATATATATATATATATATATATATATATATATATATATATATATATATATATATATATATATATATATATATAATCAACAGCGTGTTCAAAGAGGGAGACAAATGGTTAAAAAATCGTAGGTATTAATTACATGACAATACGTGACAGCAAGTTTAAGAATACGAATAGGTATTAATATAAGGTGGCAAGTTAGCAATGAGTAAAAAACAGTTACAAAATGGTAAGCAGTAATTTCAAGATAATACAAGGCTGTAGGCTTGAAGTGAACAAGAGGTAAAAAGCTAGACAATTAGCATAAATAAATATACTCAATCACGACGAAGCAACGCAGTCCAGTAAAGATACAGTTACACAATAGGTATTAGTCAGAAGAAATTCCAGTCAATACACCGCATTTTATTTGCAAACACGGCCAGCCAATCAATGAACACAAAGTTGCAGCAGATCGAACACGCCCTTTGGGAATCTTCAGGATTGGCGGAAAGTAACTCCCTATTACGAATTGTTTATACCTTTCAATTAACTTGACCCTTTCAGACGGTATACCTATGAAGAACTGTCTGTAATGCGTCAAATGGATACGTTATTTTTAAGGCACTAAATATTCTATTGCAACAAAAATATTGCCAAATATGTTAATTTAAGCGTGTTATAATAACTAATCCTAATTAAGTTGTAATTAAATATCTATTTACCCTCAATTCATTCATGCTCTGTTTTGGCATATTTAGAATGAAATCTCAGGCTAGAAGTACAAATTCATTTTTGGTTAGGTCCATTTTGAGCAAAGAAAAATTATACTTTTTAGTTGAATCGCAGGGAGCGGCGCGTCGAAGGACTCGGCGAACGTGGTAGCGCCTTCAGCAAAATCATCATATTCCGCAGTACACTGCAAAATGAACTAATTTATTATGCAGGAGGTTCAATTCATGCAAGGCTCGAAATTAGGGTTGTGCGAATATCAAATTTTTCGAACACGAATAGAATACGGATATCCACCTTCGAATATCGAATGGAATATCGAATATCAAAGGAAAAATGCCTCCACAGTAACAATATTTTATTTAACATGTAGCTATTAAAAAAAACACATTGACAGCCTGACTGGCAACACAACATACACTGCTATCTCGAGAATACAATGTCCAGGCTAGCACAATGCACAACACAAGCAAATATCACGGCACAATGAAAGTAATGACTAGATGTTATCATGAAGAAATATGAGTCGCTCCACATGATCAGGCAGCAGGCGCTGCCTGACCATGTGGAGCAAGTGGCTGGTATAGGGAGGTACATGGGGCAAAGCTTTGCCAGACTGGGGTATCTGAAGGTGACTATAGTCCGCCACCAGTCACATGGGTCACTGTCTTTCTTCAGAAGTGGTCCCACATAGTGAACGAGTGGTAGAGCGGCACGTTACGGCCGCATATTATTCAAAATGTACGGTTAAATGATCGCCAACAGCGCTGCACGTCGGAGATGCACCAGCAATAAATCATACGTATTGGGGCGCTCGTCGCAGGCAGATATCGTGCCTCCGTGCACTTACGATGTGTATCGCTCCTCTCGGCAACGTTTTTAGCTATACGAACGCAGCATAAATATGGAAGACCAGTTATTTTATGCATGATAATTGAATCGCATATTCGAATTTTTCGAATATTCGAATTTTTGTGTATTCGAATCTTTTCGAATACACGAATTCAGAATCGAATACGAATATTTCGAATGTAATATTCGACAAATATTCGAAACTTTCGAATATTCGCACAACCCTACTCGAAATATCTTGCTCTTTCTTAACCCCTAGTTGATAGAAATAACAAAAAACTAGTGGTGTACACAACTGTGTACATAGCGTCTCAAAGGGTTAACCAACTTTAATAAAACAGAGAGCATTTTGTTCCTTACAATCCGAGAATTCATTACATACCTTATTCATGTCATTAGAGTTCTCGAAGATATGACCTCAACGAAAGTTGTGGGTCCATACGTCATTCGGCACACATTCTCCAGGACGCTATAGTTGAGGCATCGTGGGCCCCTAACATGGCCTGCAAGGAGTCCTGTCGCCAAGCGACTTGTTCTTCTTGGGGTGAACTTGAGAGGAAGGTTATCGCAGTGCACGAAAAGCGTGTTGATGAATTCGAGGAGCGAATTCAGCAAATTTTTGCAAACGCACAGCTGGAATATGTCATGAAATGTGTCGAAAACACTACGAATCGCGTACAGAAAAGCAGTGAATAGTAGTGGCGCTTATGCGCGATTTCATCAATGCATAACAATTCTCCGGCAGCAAGGAACAAGATGATTTTCTTTTCCATTAAAATTGGTGAAGTATTAGAAACGTTATAAACAATTCTTAATAGGGAGTCACTTTTCGGCCACCTTGTAAGTACATGCTGCGAAGCTGGGGCCGAAGTCACAAAACTTCTCTTTCGTAAGTGCGTTTCGTATTGGTCCACCGGCTTCGCTAATGATGTGTCCCGCATCATGATTGGTTGAAATATTCTCTCGCGAAAAATTTTAGCGTAAGACGTTTTTTTTTTTTTGTGTGTATACTGGCCCTGTTTCCACCCAATGTTTCGTTGTCACGTTGCGCCGCTTCCATGCACTTTCGGCAGTGGAGTATGACGTACACGGAGTAGCCGATCATTACAGACCGCAGAAGGCTTCCTCATATAGGCCTATCCGAAACGGAAGTGAAAAATTGGAAGCAATAATGACGACGGAAGTCGAAACAGGAAACTATTAGGAGTCCGAAAGTGTATTAGAGAAACGAAAGTGGATACCGGAAGCGAGTTAGGAGACCGGAAGTGCTTAAGAGGAAGGCATTTTTCTTAACAACAGCAGCATGGTCAGCAGGACCTTGCGATGTTGGACAAGAAAAGTCGGTTTTAAAAAAAAGAAGAAAAAAAAAAGATACTATGGCAACTTCGCAATAGTGGTGCAAAGCCTGAAGGAAGAGCGCAGCTGGGGGTGGTCTTCCTTGTTTCTGTTTATCTTTTTTCTTTCTGTCTCTTTTTTTTGTATCTCTTTTTTATATCTGCCTTCTTTCTATTTCTTTCTTTCTCTCTCTATTTCTTTCTCTTTCTTTCCCTTGCGGTTTTGCTCTCTGTATTCTTTATCTCTTTTTCGTGTCCGTTTCTTTCTTTCTCTTTCTCTGTCTTTCTATCTCTTTATGCCTTTATTCCCTTTATTTATTTTTTCTTTCAATCGATTTCTTTCTCCCTTTCTCTTTCACGTGTTTCACGTGCTCCACGTCGCCGAGCAGAGTTTCCGTTAAATGCTCGCACCTGCTGTACTCGGCAGTGGGGCTTGCCCGATTCCTGCGGTGCATACCTACCTGTGGTTTTCTGCGGACGCCAAAGTTGTTACGGCCGGCTTAAGCAGCTCTGCTGTTTCAAAACTTTATTTAGGTCCTTCGGGGCGTGGCGTTGCGGGTCGCTCCCACGTCGGGACAGATAGGCCTAGCCTCTCGGCCGCGTCGCGGGCCCGTTGGACTGATGACGACACGAAATATCGTCCACGCGCATAACACAAGTTCACACAAAATACAGTCACAACGACACCAGTATGTTGACAAAAACGGCAGACATAATGTCCAGTCACGTAGCAGCATTAAAGATTTACACAATGCACAGGCACGGTTGCCACATAAAAGCGACACATAGCACGACATGGTTAGGTCAAAGTATATACATAAAATTAGCTTTCTCTATGTGAACTGAACGCTTGTATGAATAATTTTGAGAAATAATCGCTCATCCTTAGACATTTGTTTAGCGTCAGTACTCCCCTCTTTCGTAATCTATGTGTTGGCCATGGACCCATAGTATCTTCCCGAGAATGCAGGGTCTGCGGTCCAGTACACTTAAACGAAAAACTCTCGTCTCGTTCTTATTTGCATTAGCGCGTTAGCAGCCTCTGTGAATATGAACATAAAACCTGTCATAATGAAGGGTTTCTTAAGTTCATGCATATTTGCTTTCCAGTGAAGTGAAAAAACTCTGTCAGTTGTACAACACGTACTCACGCTTTTTCTGACAATTCGCGAGCTCTGTTATAACAGCCAAACCATACAACTGGGGGGTCATAAAAATAATAAACGCAATTTCGTCATAGATTATTATGTGTGACATGTGTAGACGCTCTAATATATTTCCGTCCTGTGAGGAGCTGCAAACTTCTAAACGTGTTTTTTTTTTAATTTTTGCGTCCTAGCTTCCACACAACCCTATCGAAGATGGAGAGACAACATTTTTCAAGTAATTACCCCTGGTGGATGTTCGCCTGGCCATCGCCTGGCTTGCTTCTCCAGGTGTTGGGTGCTTACTATGGTATATACACTGATCACGTATGCAGATAGATAATACGTGCTGTCACGCAGACGCATCTACAGTACTCACGGATTCGAATGCGAGGAGGAGGAAATAACTCTTATTTAAGACGGCAAGACTTGAGGGATGGGCTCCCTTCACTAGGTGGCAGCCATGAGTCCTTGAGCTCTGGCGGCACCCTCGGCTTGCCGAAGGACTCGGAGTTGCACTTCTGGGTCAGGGCTTAGCAGTGCGGCATCAACTTTTTTTAGTATAACGACTGGTATGCGCAATTGCGCGATATAACCACGTCATGTCGCGAGGAATCTGGTCTCTAAAGATACTGTTGGCTCTGATCTACGCGTTCGAGTCAAACTTACGCCGGCATGATCTGAAATGAAAACGGTGGAAACGAAAGTATGTGCGTTACTTAGCCCTACATTCCAATCCGATAGTACTGTACATAAAATAGCTATTCATAAAATTTCGTCAAGGCCTGTAGTCCTCACAAACACCAACGGTTTTTTTGTGTGTGTGTGTGTGTGTGTGTGTGTGTGTGTGTGTGTGTGTGTGTGTGTGTGTGTGTGTGTGTGTGTGTGTGTGTGTGTGTGTGTGTGTGTGTGTGTGTGTTGCGCATTGCAGAGGCGCTGCTTTGCCTCGGGCCGAAGAGGTGCCGTAGCTCCAAGATCAAGCCGCGTTGCAAATCGAAGAAAGTAAACTCAAGATATGAATGACCATGCCTATGCAAAGCTTAAAATTTTATGCTGTAGTGACTGCAGTACATAGAAAAATGCATTTCTGCAGAAATGCGATGTAGTGAACAGGATATCTATAAAAATGTGTATATACTGTTTCTTTTTTCTATTTTTGCTCTTAAACATCACAGAATCGCTGTTGAGTACTCGTTGTACATCGAGTAAAGTACGAGGCCGCTGAGACGTACTTAGCACAAGTTAGTTAGGCTCGCTGAGACGCTTCGCAGTAACCGGGAGCATATATGCCATCGATCCCGGTCGGGTTCTGGTGACGACGGTTTCTCTCGCCTTTCACTAGGGCTAGCAACCATGTGAGCTCCGCTGAACCGGTACCCCGCATAACGTGACCAAAATTAAACAGGAAACGTTTGTCCGCAGGGGCCTTGAATTAGCTTGATAGGTGAACAGTGAACAGCAAATGTAGTATAGCGGCGTCAAAGCACCGAGGAAGGAGACACGCATAAATTAGGAGTGGCCAGTTCCTATTACAAACGGACTCTGCGTTGGTAAGTTTTCCGAGTGGCCTGCGAAATCGTTCATTCGTTCGACGTGAATAAAGTGCTTCCCTTTATTGCCGATTAAAGAAACGAAAGAGTGGACCACTCATTACGAAGTCTACGAAAACGGAGCACCTCGATTCGTGCGTGCATTGCAGGAAGTACAATAGGTATTTGACCGCGTGTGTGCAGTGTACTTTGTCTGTGGTGATGCGTTAGGTTATACTAAATGGTTTGACCCTTTCAGCATGGCGCAATGACTATCCGTCCACGATTAATTACGCAGCGCATGCTGCCTGTGTTTACGCACTGTGCGCTGGAAGTGGTGGGCGTGCCGACTTTGTGCACGAGTTTACAGTGTAGTCTAATAATAAACATAAATCACAGTTTCACCGCAAGGGCGAAGCAATGAACACGATGGCGACAAACTGTAATATTATACGAAGTAAGGCTGGCACCTAACTCTTTTGGATCTCATCTCTACAAAACGATGGTGTACGAGAACACTGCCGCTCCAGGAAGAGAAGCACTTTTCGCCCAGTCTCTTCGCGTTGGGAGCACAGCACGTAGAAGGGTATACGAGTCGTGTGCTGATGCCTGCCGATATAGCGCGCGCACCAGCAATCGCGACCACGTCCTTAAAGCGGCTCACGCGACACATGCGACCCGGGTGTTCTTACATTTCGCTCCCATGGAAAAGGCTTAGCCGTGGCCGGGATTCGCACCTGCGCCCTGGAGCCTAGCACTGCGACAGCTGCTAAGCTACCAAGGCGGGCGTAATGCAGCATAGGACGACAGTCTGCGTAGTTACGTAACCACTGTAGCAATGTTGAGCTTAACCAATACAGCGCGATTTGTTATCCTTTCGTTATCATGCTTAATGTTTCACTTTCAACGATGCCATAGTTCGACGGTTGGAAATGCTTTTGTGATATCAGATATTTACTGAGAATGCTTCTCACCGTGCTTATCCAAATATAGAGAGGTCGCGTAAACGTGACGTGTACTCGACTTTGCTCACGACCCCGCCACTGTGGTCTAGTGGTTATGGCGCTCGGCTGCTGACCCGAAGGTCGCGGGATCGAATCCCGGCCGCGGCGGCTGCATTTTCGATGGAGGCGAAAATGTTTGAGGCCCGTGTACTTAGATTTAGATGCACGTTAAAGAACCCGAGGTGGTGCAAATTTCCGGAGCCGTCCACTACTGCGTCTCTCATGATCATATCGTGGTTTTGGGACGTTAAACCCCAGCTATTATTATTATATCCACTCTGCTCACTGCGAGCCACAGTACCTGCTTAAGATATTCAACTAAGACCTTTCCGAAACGTCGTGGGAGGCAAGTTCAACGATCACGAAGAACTAACTGCCCAGAAGGACGTCCAGAGTTGATATCCAATATCGGAGTTATGATCACGGCGTTATATTACGTCATTATCGCTCTGCATACATTTCAGGCATTCGTTAAAGGCAACAACTTCCTTCATCTGGGTTTGTCATATTCCAATTCGACTGTACTAAATTCCTTATTTCATTCTGCTGTCTCAGCAAATCGCTACCAGGGAAGTTATTTTGATGCAGTATCCCTGACTAAGAGATTTATGTGTTCGTTATAGCGAACAATTTGCTTTGTCCGAGCTCACTGTAATCCACTTAATTGTACTGTACTTATTTTCCTTATCTCTCGTATCTCGGGGCATATCGCTGTCTAGGGTCTTACACTACACAATCATCACTCCTTACGTTTCAGGTGTTCGTTATCAATATTAATTAACCTCATATGAAATTGTTATATATCCTACATGGACAATGTACTTTTTTTCTAAATCTTTCGCCGATCTCGGTGGTGATCGCATCGAGAGGAAGATAAATCACACAATTATCGCTCAGAAAATTTCGCGTGTTTGCTATTGGGAACAATTGGCATTATCCGGGTCGGTCGTATTTCACTTCGATCGTACGATGTTCTTTCTTTTCTCTTTCCCGCTTTCAGCGTGGGTAAATCGCAAACCTATTCCACACAGGGCGAACCCGATCGTTCCCTCCGTAACTTCCTGCCTGCCTTTGACCGGCCGTCCCCTCTTATAGCTGAGCTCGTGCGTATAAAGATTGCGGGACAAAAGTGGCGCGGTTATCGATCCCCTTTATTACATATCGACCCGACTGTACACCGCCACACGCACGCACACCTACCTTTAGCAGGCGGTCCCGTCGAGAGCCCACTCGGAACAAAGCTGGCCGGGCTCTCCCCTCCCCCCATTTTTTCCTCTCCTCCTCTAACCCTTACCTTCAAGCTTTGAACCCTTCGCTTCCCCCACTCAAACCATCTCCAACTCTTCTCCCATCTGCCTCCACCATCTCAGCGTCGCTGTCTTGATGGTGCCGTTGAGCAGCGGGCTAGAACACGTTCGCCGAGGCCCCGTGCAGTAAGGTGCACCGTCCACTGCACTAGAGCACTAAGGAACGTGGCTCCCGTTTTTCAGGAATCTACACATCATTGCTGGTCCTTCTATAGTGCTTTAAAGCAAGATATGGGAAAAAGGAATGAATACACAATAAGCAGAAAGAGAGAGAAAGGGAAAGGCGTAGATAGATAGATAGATAGATAGATAGATAGATAGATAGATAGATAGATAGATAGATAGATAGATAGATAGATAGATAGATAGATAGATAGATAGATAGATAGATAGATAGATAGATAGATAGATAGATAGATAGATAGATAGATAGATAGATAGATAGATAGATAGATAGGTAGATAGGTAGATAGGTAGATAGATAGGTAGATAGATAGATAGGTAGATAGATAGATAGATAGGTAGATAGATAGATAGATAGGTAGATAGATAGATAGGTAGATAGATAGATAGATAGATAGATAGATTTTTATTGACAAGCAAGATTGTGGTTAGTGTATGCTATTTTACTTGTTACCCTGCACTCTAAGAAAAAGAAAAAAAAAACAGTATTGTTACTATTTTCCATGAGTCCTCACCTGCCATCTTTATGACACTTCTTAAAGAGGCGCGTCAACTCTTTTTTGTGTCACACGACTCTATGACGAGAGTGTAATGACCTCCTAAGAGAATTCTGGTGCCTCTTTAAAAAGAGTCATATACATGGCGAATGAGGAGTCGCATAGAAGAGTCACAGTACTCTTGCCTTCTTAGAGTTTGCTTGAACTGGGATGGAGGAGAAAAAAGGCACCTGCAGAATTAGAGCGGGAAAATTAAACAAAAAAAGGCCTTGCAACAGCTGTACTACACTATAAGAAAAAAAGTCATTTGACTCTTTTTTGAGAGTCCTGGCTTGCCACTCTCTTCACAGAGACACGTCAACTCTTTTTGGAGATCGTGATACTCTCGTTAGAGATTTACGTGTCTCTTTAAGAGTCATATACGTGGCAAGCCAGAACCCTAAAAAAAGATCCAAAGGACTCTTTCGTTATCTCAGAGTGTTGGCAACAAACCCTCATTCACCCATCTTATATGCCAGTTGGTGCGTGCGTTAATTGCATCCTCTTGACTGATGTTATTTGCGATGCATTATTATATGGACCCTCAAGACGCATTGTTGCTGTCGGCGTCGCCGTCATGTTCCGTAAATATCCATATCGATAACGTCGCCCCGCACGTCGTATGTTCAATGCGCGAGTGAAGCCGTGCGCTGGCGATGAACACTGCTCAAAGAGGCAAGAAACAAGCCGGTCGTCTCCGTTGCGCGTAACGCGCCTGACGTTATCTGAAGGGGGGATACTTCAGGTCACCTCCATAAGATTCTTGCTTACTTGTACTGCCGCTGTGCTTGAAATGTGGTATCATTACAATTGCGCGTTGTTCCCACATTGTTTCTTGCTAATGTCGCTGCGCTACGTGGTAATCTTGCTATTTATGGCGTTAATTTTTTTTCGTTTTGCGTTTCCTTGTATTACCAGTTTGTTCTTATATGTGGTGATATAACTTGGTCCACGCAGTTGTTCTTGGGCTCTCGCTTCGTCGTATGCAAACATACCGACGTTCTTAAGGCTGCCGTGCCTGCGTTCTTCATAATCGTTACAATATCTATCTATCTATCTATCTATCTATCTATCTATCTATCTATCTATCTATCTATCTATCTATCTATCTATCTATCTATCTATCTATCTATCTATCTATCTATCTATCTATCTATCTATCTATCTATCTAGTCTATCTATCTGTCTGTCTGTCTGTCTGTCTGTCTGTCTGTCTGTCTGTCTGTCCTGTCTGTCTGTCCTGTCTGTCTGTCTGTCTGTCTGCTGTTCTGTCTGTCTGCCTGCCTGCCTGCCAAGAATCCCTTATCGGTGCTTATCATAACGCTCATAAAAGCTACAGCCATATGCAATACTACCGCATGTGTGCTCTGCGGCAAGAATAACACTTGATATGGTAGGACAGTGAGTGCTTGCTCGTGGTAGCTTTTAGATGAGCAACAGCTTGCTTGTCCTATTATGATTTTTTGTAACGCAGTGGAAAGGCTACGCGGGAGAGCACGCTCGTTCTGCAAAATGTATTTGGCCAACACGGGGATAAGTGCATTTTATCGGGAAATTTGAGAATCCCGATAAAATGCACTTAAGCCAGACACTATTGCTTGAACATGTGGCGCACGCCCAACCCAAGAGATTGGCCCGCGGATGGTCTTGAAGAAAATACTTAAAATATAAGTTGCCTTATCTCATTTATTAAAAAAGGAAAAATTAAACAATATTTCTTTCCACAACGCTGGCCCGCGATAGAAGAGAAACGCCGCCATTGCTATTAAAGGCGAAGCGATGGTGCATGAATAGAGACTCAAGGGAAACTGCCGACTTAAGTTAGCGCAGAGCGAGGTGTTAGAGAACCTTAGTTTGACAGCTACTGTCCTTACCACTTAGTCGAGTGGCCGCACACTGAAATCTGCGACAAGCAAATAAAGATGGAATGTGCATGAAAATGCTGCGTTGGTTATCACGGTTTGGTTTAGAGGTATAGTAGAGGCGTAGGCTTAAGAACTTATTGCTGGGTGAGTTGATGAATACATAACGACATCGTGACTTTAGTGCTGAAGAAACACATGAGACGACAGGATAAGAATAAGGGTGGAGGGGGGGGGGGGAAGCGACGATATTGCCATCGACCGTGTGGTGTTAGGTAGGGTGGGCGCCGAGTCTTCAAGGCGGACAATCTGTCCGTTGAGTGTACGAAATATACGCAATAAATATGGAGTTATTGCGGTAAGCATTTGAAACTTGGCTTGTGCAAGGTTCATTCAAGCAAAATCTAACATGTTTAGAGCAAAATGCGCTCGTTAATGCGGGCTGCTAAAGCACGCGATTCGTGGGAAGGGGGAGAGGGGGGGGGGGAGTGGACATGCCTTTTTGTACATGCCTTTGTACATGCCTTTTGTAGCTTAACTACTTGGGCGAACACAGAACAGGACAAAACGGGCACTACGATCAAAGAAAAAAAAACTGCGAAAAAAAAAACCAAACAAGAAAACAGTCACGTGGTCCCTTAGGCATTTGCCGATGACGACTCGAGGGCGAAATCCATGTTCTTTTTTTTCATTGCAGTTGGCAGTTTAACCCCCCCCCCCCCACCCAAGCTTTCCGCACTCAACTTGATTTTTCACTGCTTCCGGAATATAAGGCAGTGAAGCATTCTGCACCTCTTGTGGTTATTGCTTCCGGAATCGGCCCACCTTTAACCAAGCGACGATATCATGTGAAGCTGTCATCATGGAAATTCGCGTTATCACGCCACAAAATTTGACTTCCATGTGGCGTCATTATGACGTCATAGGGCGACGTCATCACATGATGATGATTTTTTTGCTTCACTCGTGTTGACACCGATGCCGCTGCCCCCGACGTTTCGCGTTCGAAGAGGCATCTGAGGCTTTCGCTTTCTGTGACACCCACGCATTGTAACGTCCTATATTTTTTTTTTGTCGCATGAGAGCATTCGCAAGTATCAACACATTTCCCAGTAACTTAACTCACACGAAGGTCCCCTTTTGAACTGTAAGATACTTTCATGCAGCACGAAATCAGTCATGGCCGCTATAGGTGCACCTATCGCGAACTAGTCAAGCTGCCTTCGTACCGAAGCAGCCAATGAAAGGATCACTCCATAACCTTGGCACACACGTACGGAGAGTACTGCTTTCTTGATTAGCTGGAGGCGCTTCACGCGCCTCTCAACAACACTGCACGCTTATTCGCAGAGGCGCGTTAAAGAAGAACCGAGCCCTTCTCAGGCGCTCGATGTGGAATGTCAGCACCACGAAATTAATATCTGTCAGCCTCTTTTTGGTAGAGAGAGGCAGAAAGGGGAAAAGCGCTTGTTCGCCTTCATCTTTTTTACTCATCCGTGCAGTCGTCTTCGAAGCCAAGCCGAGCGCTGTCCTAGCCAAGGCCGCACCATTTTGAACGAAGCTAGACGACGCCCGTTGGGCGTGGTTGTTCATTTCAAAACGACTTCGGAAGGGTCTGAAGGAGTTTTAAAAGAGAAAATGAAGATAAAGGAGGCGCTGCAGCGATCCGGAGTAATTGCTTCTCAGGGAGTGTCGAGAAAGAAGTCTGTAAAATAAGATAAGTCGGTGTTGAAGCGGCCTGAACTGCGCAGTTCTGGAAAGAGGGATACGCCCCCGCCGGCAATCCCGGAGGAATGCCGGGGATGGACTTGATTCTTATAACAGCTTAGAGAGGGTATAGTAAAGATTACTAGTTTCAAGATAAACTATCTGCAGACTGATTCAACGAGAGCTGTCGTAAAGGCGAAAGGGAAAGAATCCTTGAAGATCAGGTCTTGAGGGTAGCGCCTTTGGGTTCTTTCATTTATCTTCTCAAAGCGGTAGCAAAGAAAGAGAGGTTTTCGAGGTTCACGAACATACTAACTTGAGCCTCTCATTCCAGTAAAATAATAAAACAAAGTGATAAAGTAAATAAAAAGGAAGGCAATGAAGCAGTCCTGACGATGCCGTCTCAATGTTGCCGAACGAGCTGAATGTGATGACGCAGATTTTGAAGGCGCACTAGGTCTTTCTTTTGTATTTGTATTTTAATAGTACACTCACTAGCGCGTGAAAAGAGTCAAATACTGAATGTAATAAGTCATTAGCAACTGTTACTGAGCCACTTATATTCCCAGTACTTTCAAAAGTCTGTCACGTGGTAGTAACGGCGAAAAAGGCGGAAGTTACACGGACACGAACTCTATTTTGGACTATCTTGTGCCCGGAAAACTAAGCAACTGAAAAGTGCAAGCAAGGCACGCTTTAACTGATAGCGGCGATCACAGTCGTCGGCCGTCGGTAATCTGATCGTCCGCAGAGCGTGTCGTCTTTTACAATTCCAGCGTTATCATTGGGGCTCGCGTTAGCTCCAGTAGTTAACTCGGCTACCCACGTCATGCGCGCAGTCCGATCGCAATAGCCTAAAAAAATACACCATCTCCCGCTAAAGGGGACCATGAGGCGATGCGAAGCCGGAGCACTTGCACGATCGCGTTCCGTTAGCGTTCGTTGGGCATGCTACCGACCTCGCGTCGTGGAACGCGAAGAGGGACGCTACGCGCGTCGTATCTTCCATCTAGCCTGGCCGTTAATTCTCACAGGGTGAGCGGGGAACGCGGTCGACAGGCGGGCGAGAGGGGGGCAGCGTGGGAGAGGATAGAGAAGCGGAGGGGACGCGCATGCGCTCGAGCTCATCGCGGTGTTGCGCACGAGAGAATTTCGGCATGTCTAGCCCGCGTTTCAGAGGAAGAGTGGAAAAGGGGAGGGGAGAGGGGGTGGGGAGAGGGAAAGTGGAGAGAAGAAAGGGAAAGGGAAAGAGGAGAGGGGAGAGGGAAAGTGGAGATGGGAGGGAAAGGGTGAGTGGAGAGGGTGTGTGTGGAGAGGGTATGCGCATGCGCAGTAAGGGTGGTCACGCCGCACACCACCACCACCGGATTGAGCTCCGCCTTAAGATACTTCGCATCTAATAGTCGAGGAGTTTTACTTCACATTGCGGCACGGCCGGTGGTAACAGCTTCTTTGGGTGAGACACAAAAATAACAATGACAAAGCTTGCACTGAGTCGCGCAAGGCTCGAAACAGCGAACCTGGACTATTCTGAAGTCTAAACTGGTTGCTTCTAGGTTGTTGCTAGGTTTTAGCCAGGTGAGACCAGGTTGTTTCTAAGTTGCTTCTCAACGCAGAGAGGTTCGAGTTAAACCACATACAGTCACAGACACGACACAGGCGTCCCAACTCCAGGGACAGAAACTGACGCTGAAACCGAGCGTTCACACCTCCAATACATCTACGGGCACGTCGTCGTTCGCGTAGGGATTCCACCACTTCGGGGTCTTCTCGCAGCCGCCGTTGCGTTTCCCGTTCCCTAGTATTCTCTTGTTGTACGTACAACTGAAGCACTCCATACAGCTGCTTCAGCGAAGCTGAAACGTGCGCTTGCGGATAGTCCCGATGGTTTATGAATGCTTTTCTCAAATACTGGTTACGTCTGTCTAGAAACCTTACCTGGTGTTTGCTGCCCGTCTGTTGCCTTCTTCATTTTTATTAGACCAGCATTGAGTAGTGGGATTTGTCCAATTTATGTGGCAAATACCCGTTCATGTTGACGACAGTTTTTTGTACGCACCAAAGTTTTTACGGCCAGCTTATGCAGCTTCGCTGTAAAAAAAATAATAACACATTGAAATTCGTGACCTCACCCCAGTATCAAACGCGGCAGTATAGCAGAAAATTTACTAACACATTATTTTTTTTCTATTTAATAGTTGTCATATTACGGCACGAAAAGGAAAAATTCAGCTTTGAAATAGCGTTCTAGCCTTGTAAACTACTTTACGGTGTCTCTAAACGTCCCCTCAAGCGTGCCCTGGGAAAAGAACAGAAAATAGACCTGTCCTAAACGAGGAGAGAATACGACGTTCAATTCCGAGAAATTAGATTTTTTTTCTTTATTTTATTTTATTTTTTTAGCTTGCAGTTGGAGTCACGCCATGAAAGCGAAAGGGCTCACTAAATCAATCCACGAAAGAAAAAAAAAACAAAAGATTGTGTTCAGAGGTGGTCAAGTCGCTCGTTCAGAGAGGTCTGTGCGCTGGAGTTGGCGTACGCTGTGGGGCGTAAGAACAGAAATTGAACGCTTTATAGTGTAGGATTCAACGTTGGGCGGTTCAAAGATAAGTCTCATACGGGAGCGTTTCGTTTTTTTTTTTCTGTTCGAGGCCTGAGAACAGTTTACCTCGGACAGTACTTACGCCAAAAGTTTTTTCCTTTGAGAAGAGACTTGTGCCAACAGACAGACAAACAAACCGTTTCTGGAGTCGAAAGCACCCGGTTATCCGTTGGCAAGGATTCGTCGCGTTGAACAAACAAACAAAACAAACAAACAAACAAACAAGCAAGCAAACAAACAAGAAACAAACAAACAAACACCGTTTTTGGAGGCGAAAGCACCCGATGATCCGATGGCAGGAATTCGCGGCACGGAATAAAAGCAAACAAACAAATAAAACAAACAAAATCGAGATAGGTTGAGACGGGCGCATTACCGCTCATAGCACGCAAGCCGTACAAGCGATATTCGAGTTCCTCGCGGAGTTCTAACGAGACAAACAAAGCAACGACTATAGAATAAGGCTGGAACAGCACTTTTCCCTTTGTTCCCTTTGTCCTCACGCACTCCCACGAGATTGTTCCTCGAAGATTCCGGTCGGGCAACCGCCGATAGCGCTCATCTCAAAACGGCGCGGCATCCATAAAGCGGAATTGTTTAGGCGGCTCCGCTTGATATCTTCTTTTATCTTCTTCCCAACGTCTCCTTATGTATGTTGGATCCCTTTCTTTCGGTACGCATTCGTCGATTGAATGGGGGACGTCAAACTCGGAAAAACAACAAACCAACAAACGAAAAACTCCCGGCGTCTTCAATACTGCACGAACCTCAGATGCAGAGGCGCATGAGAGATCTCTTCATAATCTCTTCTATTCTTTGTACTCGCTTTTCGCGGCGAACGCAGCTGCTGCTCCATCTCAGAAGCCGCAGGTGACGGTGGCTTGAGTGGGAGTGGGGTAGAGCACGATATGGTTCAAAGTCGAGTTTTAAACCTGTAATACAAGGCGGAAAGATAACATCTAACAGGTTGTTCCGGTTTTCATTAAGAGAATTTACTTCTTTTCTGGTGTTCTAATAGCTAAAGCGACTTGTGCTTAACTATAGCTTTTTAACTTTGTATTCCTGTCAAGGCTATGATTACTTCTACGTTCGATTGTGCCCATGTTGTTTCTTAACTCCCTGTTATAGTGTATCTCCATGTGGATCAGTAAATAAATAAATAAATAAATAAATAAATAAATAAATAAATAAATAAATAAATCAAAAGAAGTGTCCTAAAGCAGATGTAATGGACAAAAAACCCACGCTGGCAAATCGAAACGCAGCGAATCGCAACCTATTTTCTGAAGTACCCCTGACATTAAGGAAATGTCATAGTGTGTAGCGCAAACTTTGGGTTCTCGTCTGTCATAACGTGACCTGAGCGAATTGAAAGAAAGCGGATAACTACGTGCTTCGAACCTTACCAGGTCAGGTTCGCTTTCGGTCGTCTTTGACTGCGACGCGAAACGCTCAAAGCTGTAATTTGACGTTTTGAAAATTTCGCTTATGTCCCGATTTATACTTGTACTAGAGTGACAACCGCTCACTGGACGGGTAAATAAATGCGATGACAGACGAATGACGCAAGAAATAGACACAAACACACGCTGTAAATTAACAACCGCGTAATGGGGCAAAAGTGTTTTATGTGTACACGCCATAGACGCCATGGAAGCTTAGAAGGCAGCGTTGTTGCACTGCTAAGCTGATTCTATTCCCGGCCACGGCGGCATGCATTTCAATGAGAATGCGGGGAGGGGGGGGGGGGGAATGCAATGGCACCCGTGTACTCTGCGACGTCAGTGTACTTCAAAGAGCATGCTCATAATTCATATCGCGGTTTTGGCATGTTCTTGTTCTTGTTCACCTGCAACTTTGGCTCACACCCACTGTGGGGGATTGGCCGAGGCTTGAGTGGTTTTATAAATGTTATAATTCTTTAGAGGGGAGGTTACAGAATAGAAAAATTATAAATTTGATAGGAAACTTTGACACTTGATCAAATATGAAAAATAAATAAAGAAATAACAATAATGAAATAAAATAAATCAATGCCCGAATTTTTTCGAAGAATAGTAATATAGATTATAGAAGAATAGTAATATAGATTATATAGTTAACCGATTGGTTTCATGTAAAAGCCCAAATCTTATTATTATTATTATTATTATTATTATTATTATTATTATTATTATTATTATTATTATTATTATTATTATTATTTACTGTCCAATTTCACAGTAGCCTGTGACTGAAAAAATCTGTATATTTATCTGTAACAAATTATGTGTCAACGAGGCAGTGCTAGTGGGAGTAAAAGACACTTCACACTATTTTCCCGACCATAAATAACACAATAACGTACATGCAAAAGTGATTCCCTACTCACGGTATGCCGTTTTCGGTTGTAAGTCGTTACATATTAATACGCAGTAAATCACGGCGTAACAGATGGTGACTCTGTCTAAAAGTATAGGGCGGGATGTGACCGTATGCAGTCGGCATATGTCTGTCAGGTAAAGGTAACGGGTAGCCCCGCCACGGTGGTCTAGTGGTTATGGCACTCGACTGCTGACCCGAAGGTCGCGGGATCGAATCCCGGCCGCGGCGGCTGCATTTTCGATGGAGGCGAAAATGTTTGAGGCCCGTGTACTTAGTTTTAGGTGCACGTTAAAGAACCCCAGGTGGTCGAAATTTCCGGAGCCCTCCACTACGGCGTCTCTCATAATCATATCGTGGTTTTGGGACGTTAAACCCCAGATATTATTATTAAAGGTAACGGGTAGTGGAATGTTACGTTAAATATTTGGGGCATCGCTTCAATTGGTGATATTGATGCGCACCTCGTACTAACCACGAAGCTTGGGAATATAAGCCATCGCCGGCCTTGTAATGAAGGCTTATTGAAGGCGCTTCATATGCGCGCCGCCACCGACCGCAGAAGGCGAGAAGTGTTAGGTAAACAAGCCCAGCAGCACAGGTGTAATAAAGGGCGATCCTGCGCAAGTAGTCTCGGACGGTTCGGCACCATAAATAATGCATGAGGTGTTTTTTACATCATTTTGTGCTTCCTTTTACCGCGATAGCGTTATATGTCTCATGAGTAAGAGAAAAAAAAGCCACAGTTTTACCACAAATGCGAAGAAATGAATGCGATAGCGACCCATTGGAATGGTATAGGAAGTAAGGTTAGCACCTAACCCCTTTTTAGCATCCGACCTGGCGTAACCCAACAAAATGCTGGCGCAAGGGAACGCGGCCGCTGCAGCGAACAAAACGACATTCGTGCCGTCTAGGGCTTCAACGTGAACTGAGCGGTGAGACACTGCACATACAAAGGCATGAGTCCTGGGCTTATCTCTTGTAAATATGCGGCGCGCGCTATTGCGGGCGACTATATATGCTTGGCTGATCAAACCACAAATTTTCTGCTGAAATCACACAGCCCCCCCCCTCCCCTATATTACATCTCCATGCGCCTTTCGTACGACGGAGATGACCGGCTCGTTTCATCTCCTCCACCTTGGACTTCTGCCTTCTTTGAATTTCCACCCTTAGATGTCACAGCTAACTTTGAAACATTAGGTATTGGACATGCAGCCGAGGTAATATGAATTGTCTTGTCTGGAAGGACGTCACAAATAACATATCCGCTTTGATCCGAGAACCTAAAATCTGGCTATAGACGGCGTCTTATCTTTAGTATATACAGCTATCTGTACTATATAGCCCTGGCGGAGCGTCAAACTAAACCTGACCTCCCATTAGGCTAAAAGCAGCATGCAATAACAAAGCCAAAAGTCCAATGTGTCATGAAGTCAATGTCCCGCAAGCTATCGCGCCTACCTCACAATCGTTACGCGGCGAGTGCCGGAGCAAGTTGCTGAAAGATTAAAGCGCTAGCTGAGAAAAAAAAATCGCAGAGTTGCCGGCAAAAAAAAGAAGAAAGAAAAGAAGAGACAAAAATTCTAGCGATCGAAATCCTTGAATGTGGCTTTTTTCTTTCCTTTGCGCTCGTTTAATCAGTGAAAGGTTAAACTCGAGCACCTTTGCGCAACGCGTTTCAACGCACAACTCCCCTTTACTTGAGCACGAACGGACTTTGCGTCGGCGTAGCCGGCGGCGTGGGGAGTTCGACCCTCACGCCCCCCCCCCCCCTCCCCTCCCCCTTCTTCGATATTTTACAATTGCGTGTGTATATGAACACGCTCACATACAAACGCACGCCCGAACATTCATAAAGTGTGGTTAAAGCCCCTTCCCTCCTCTCCTCAAAAATTTTCTGGCTACTCCCCTTCGACTTTGGTTTAAGAAAGAAGTGTAGTTTTAAAGCATAACTATAGAAATATAACCTGTTACCCCGTTATAACTCATTACGGCTCTAAAAGCGGCGGTCATTAACGAGAGCGCTTTCGTCGCGACGCGTTCATTATCCTGATGGATGGCCGCTCAACACGTGCTCTGAATCCACATTGTGGTATCGAGTCGACAAACAACGGTTTGTATTCCAAGAACTGGCGTTTCAGTGACGGGCAAACAAAAAAGAACAGCAACGCCAAAGGGTTAGGAAAGCTTCGTTGCTTTCAGTGTAGTTCGAACGAACGTTGGTGCTGCGAAAAACTTGCTAACGATGTAGCGGCATGCGGCCGGGATTTCGAAACTACCCACCCGCTGTCAAAACTAGCGCAGGCGCCATTTTGCTTTTGTCCTCGGGTTGTTTTCGAGGGCTGTATAAAACATCTGGGACATTGCCCTCGGCAGGCCCATTTGCAAGCTCGCAAACGAGTCGCAAACATAGTGTAAGCGAAAGCGAGGTGTGCATGACGGTGCAACTTTAACCGGCTTGATCAAGTTGAGCTGTTTTTATATGGCTCAACGCTTTCTACGGCTTGTACGACGGTGGGCCATATTTGAACACTTGCCGTTCGAAGCGCTAATTAGTGATGTTGCTTACATGATCTTCAATGAGTAGGTTTCCTTTAACATGCAAGCGTATAAAGTTAAAGCCCCAGAGGTTATTTGGCGGCGCTGATGACGATGATACTGATTATAATTATGAGGGTCATATATAGATAACTACCAAGGAGAACTGGCCCTTAATCGGGTGGAGGGATATATAAACATTAGGAATCCGTGTAGGCGTGACGAGGTGGAATCAATGTGATTCTTTATGTTACCATCTCAGAGGAACTAGTTAGGGCTACCCGTGCTTTTTTGTAGTGTCTTCTTCTTCCCTCTCCTAATAACATCTCCCCATGAGTCGTATGTTCTATGTGCGAGCAAAAGCTTGCGATGGTTGCAGACGGGGGCGGCTCAAGGAGACATGAAGCGTGCAGGCCGGCTCCGTCGGGCGAAGGATCATGAAGGGGCGCCGGTCGGTGGGCTGCGTCGCTCGGGCAGAAACTGCAAACTTCGCGCAAAAGAGCATGGTCGCGTACGCACTATCACGACAGACATCAGCAGACGGCTCCTACCCTTGTACGTGTTGTGTCCTCACCGCTTCGCGTTGAAGCGACAGGCAGCACGAAAACCGCTTTGCTACCTGTAGTGGCCCTATTCCCTTATGCCAGTGTTTCGTAGAGTTACGCGAGATCGGACCCTAAGGGAGTTAGGTACTAGCAATACTTCGAATAACGTTCCACTTTGTTCCTATCGTATTCATTGTGTCGCCGACGAGGCGGAACTGTGACTTTTCTGAGGGAGCATGGTGAACTTGTGATGTGTCGCGGATATGCTTGGGATGTGACAAGCGACGATAGCAAAAGCTCCTCCTCACATTTTGACATTTTTGGTACGAATGTGACGTATCGATTTGCAAGAGCTACCGTTCCACTTGAACATTCTGTAGCGAAATGAACACCTTTGCGCTTGCCAACAATGTCTCGCCGCTATGACCCATCGAAAGTAATATTAGAGTTCCATTTCATATTGCTAAAGACGTGAGACATATCTAATCAGCTCAAAGCGACCAATCGAAAAGGTGAAGGAAACTGGCATATACGCAGCGCTAATTAGTTATCTGTCCAAATCAACCCGTACCAATTAGCCCAGCTCTCGCCTCTAGTACTGCTCAAGACGGCCAGTTTTTATTTTATTGATAGCACATGAAAAAAGAGACTAGGTTGAAACGAGATGTATAAAGCAGTACATGAAATACTTCTGTACGCCATTATGGAGTAAACGCCTTTCAGATCGATACCAGTACCTCTCTATCGGCGCAGCCGACGT